>NW_025961904.1:0-32729 GCF_023159225.1 Perognathus longimembris pacificus | reverse complement strand
GGTAACTCCCCAAAAGAATCTGGATTGTGGTGAGGGAACAGAGAAAAAAGCTCATTTAGGACCTGCACTTTCGAAGGGGGTAGGCAGCTGTATATAAGGGAGTAAACCATCTGAGAATAAAAACAGCTGGAGCTTGTTAAGGTAATTACACAGGGGAAAGGATAATGTACTGGGAACTCCTCAGAACAATCTGATTCGTGGTGAGGGGAGAGAGATAAAAGCTCATTTAGGAACGACATGAACATGCTGCGTAGGTAGCTGTTTATCAGTAAATATCTCCACTGAGATTAAGAAAAGCAGTAGCTTAATAAATTAAGTACTTCCTGGTATGGTTACTGTACTGGTAACTCCCCAAAAGAATCTGGATTGTGGTGAGGGAACAGAGAAAAAAGCTCAATTAGGAACTGCACTTACGAAGTGGGTAGGCAGCTGTATATCAGGGAGTAAACCTTCTGAGAATAAAAACAGCTGGAGCTTGTTAAGGTAATTACACAGGGGAAAGGATAATGTACTGGGAACTCCTGAGAAGAATCTGATTTTTGGTGAGGGAGAGAGATAAAAGCTCATTTAGGAACGACATGAACATGCTGCGTAGGTAGCTGTTTATCAGTAAATATCTCCACTGAGATTAAGAAAAGCAGTAGCTTAATAAATTAAGTACTTCCTGGTATGGTTACTGTACTGGTAACTCCGCAAAAGAATCTGGATTGTGGTGAGGGAACAGAGAAAAAAGGTCATTTAGGACCTGCACTTACGATGGGGGTAGGCAGCTGTATATCAGGGAGTAAACCTTCTGAGAATAAAAACAGCTGGAGCTTGTTAAGGTAATTACACAGGGGAAAGGATAATGTACTGGGAACTCCTCAGAAGAATCTGATTTGTGGTGAGGGGAGAGAGATAAAAGCTAATTTAGGAACGACATGAACATGCTGCGTAGGTAGCTGTTTATCAGTAAATATCTCGACTGAGATTAAGAAAAGCAGTAGCTTTATAAATTAAGTACTTCCTGGTATGGTTACTGTACTGGTAACTCCCCAAAAGAAGCTGGATTGTGGTGAGGGAGCAGAGAAAAAAGCTCATTTAAGACCTGCACTTACGAAGGGGGTAGGCAGCTGTATATCAGGGAGTAAACCTTCTGAGAATAAAAACAGCTGGAGCTTGTTAAGGAAATTACCCAGGGGAAAGGATAATGTACTGGGAACTCCTCAGAAGAATCTGATTTGTGGTGAGTGGAGAGAGATAAAAGCTCATTTAGGAACGACATGAACATGCTGCGTACATAGCTGCTTATCAGTAAATATCTCTACTGAGATGAAGAAAAGCAGTAGCTTAATTAATGAAGTACTTCCTGGTATGGTTACTGTACTGGTAACTCCCCTACAGATTCTGGATTGTGGTGAGGGAACACAGAAAAAAACTCATTTAGGACCTGCACTTACGAAGGGGTAGGCAGCAGTATATCAGGGAGTAATCCTTCTGAGAATAAAAACAGCTGGAGCTTGTTAAGGTAATTACATAGGAGAAAGTATAATGTACTGGGAACTCCTCAGAAGAATCGGATTTGTGGTGAGGGGAGAGAGATAAAAGCTCCTTTATGAACGACATGAACATGCTGCGTAGGTAGGTGTTTATCAGTAAATATCTCCACTGAGATTAAGAAAAGCAGTAGCTTAATAAATTAAGTACTTCCCTGTATGGTTAGTGTACTGGTAACTCCCCTAAAGAATCTGGATTGGTGAGGGAACAGAGAAAAAAGCTCATTTAGGACCTGCACTTACGAAGGGGGTAGGCAGCTGTATATCAGGGAGTAAACCTTCTGAGAATAAAAACAGCTGGAGCTTGTTAATGTAATTACACAGGGGAAAGGATAAAGTACTGGGAACTCCTCAGAAGAATCTGATTTGTGGTGAGGGGAGAGAGATAAATGCTCATTTACGAAGGACATGAAAATGTTGCGTAGGTAGCTGTTTATCAGTAAATATCTCCAGTGAGATTAAGAAAAGCAGTAGCTTAATAAATTAAGTACTTCCTGGTATGGATACTGTACTGGTAACTCACCAAAAGAATCTGGATTGTGGTGAGGGAACAGAGAAAAAACTCATTTAGGACCTGCACTTACGAAGGGGGTAGGCAGCTGTATATCAGGGAGTAAACCTTCTGGGAATAAAAACACCTGGAGCTTGTTAAGGTAATTACACAGGGGAAAGGATAATGTACTGGGAACTCCTCAGAAGAATCTGATTTGTGGTGAGGGGAGAGAGATAAAAGCTCATTTAGGAACGACATGAACATGCTGCATACCTAGCTGTTTATCAGTAAATATCTCCACTGAGATTAAGAAAAGCAGTAGCTTAATAAATTAAGTACTTCCTGGTATGGTTACTGTACTGGTAACTCCCCAAAAGAATCTGGATTGTGGTGAGGGAACAGAGAAAAAAGCTCATTTAGGACCTGCACTTACGAAGGGGGTAGGCAGCTGTATATCAGGGAGTAAACCTTCTGAGAATAAAAACAGCTGCAGCTTGTTAAGGTCATTACACAGGGGAAAGGATAATGTACTGGGAACTCCTCAGAAGAATCTGATTTGTGGTGAGGGGAGAGAGATAAAAGCTCATTTAGGAACGACATGAACATGCTGCATACCTAGCTGTTTATCAGTAAATATCTCCACTGAGATTAAGAAAAGCAGTAGCTTAATAAATTAAGTACTTCCTGGTATGGTTACTATACTGGTAACTCCCCAAAAGAATGTGGATTGTGGTGAGGGAACAGAGAAAATAGCTCATTTAGGACCTGCACTTAGGAAGGTGGTAGGCAGCTGTATATCAGGAAGTAAACCTTCTGAGAATAAAAACAGTTGGAGCTTGTTAAGGTAATTACACAGGGGAAAGGATAATGTACTGGGAACTTCTCAGAAGAATCTGTTTTGTAGTGAGGGGTCAGAAATAAAAGCTCATTTAAGAACGACATGAACATGCTGCATAGGTAGCTGTTTATCAGTAAATATCTCCACTGAGATTAAGAAATCAGTAGCTTAATAAATTAAGTACTTCCTGGTATGGTTACTGTACTGGTACCTCCCCAAAAGAATCTGGATTGTGGTGAGGGAACAGAGAAAAAAGCTCATTTAGGACCTGCACTTACGAAGGGGTAGGCAGGTGTATATCAGGGAGTAAACCTTCTGAGAATAAAAACAGCTGGAGCTTGTTAAGGTAATTACACAGGGGAAAGGATAATGTACTGGGAACTCCTCAGAAGAATCTTATTTGTGGTGAGGGGAGAGAGATAAAAGCTCATTTAGGAATGACATGAACATGCTGCGTAAGTAGATTTTATCAGTAAATATCTCCACTGAGATTAAGAAAAGCAGTAGCTTAATAAATTAAGTACTTCCTGGTATGGTTACTGTACTGGTAACTCCCAAAAGAATCTGGATTTTGGTGAGGGAATGCAAAAAAAAGCTCATTTAGGACCTGCACTTACGAAGGGGGTAGGCAGCTGTATATCAGGGAGTAAACCTTCTGAGAACAAAAACAGCTGGAGCTTGTTAATGTAATTACACAGGGGAAAGGATAATGTACTGGGAACTCCTCAGAAGAATCTGATTTGTGGTGGGTGGAGAGAGATAAAAGCTCATTCAGGAACGACATGAAAATGCGGCGTACGTAGCTGTTTATCAGTAAATATCTCCACTGAGATTAAGAAAAGCAGTAGCTTAATAAATTAAGTACTTCCTGGTATGGTTACTGTCCTGGTAACTCCCCAAAAGAATCTGGATTGTGGTGAGGGAACCGAGAAAAAAGCTCATTTAGGACCTGCACTTACGAAGGGGGTAGGCAGCTGTATATCAGGGAGTAAACCTTCTGAGAATAAAAACAGCTGGAGATTGTTAAGGTAATTACACAGGGGAAAGGATAATGTACTGGGAACTCCTCGGAAGAATCTAATTTGTGATGTGGGGGAGAGAGATAAAAGCTCATTAAGGAACGACATGTACATGCTGCGTAGGTAGCTGTTTAACAGTAAATATCTCCACTGAGATTAAGAAAAGCAGTAGCTTAACAAATTAAGTACTTCTTGGTATGGTTACTGTACTGGTAACTCCCCAAAAGAATCTGGATTGTGGTGAGGGAAGAGAGAAAAATGCTCATTTAGGCCCTGCTCTTAGGAAGGGGGTAGGCAGCTGTATATCAGGGAGTAAACCTTCTGAGATTAAAAACAGCTGGAGCTTGTTAATGTAATTACACAGGGGAAAGGATAATGTACTGGGAACTCCTCAGAAGAATCTGATTTGTGGTGAGGGGAGAGAGATAAAAGCTCATTTAGGAACGACATGAACATGCTGCGTAGGTAGCTGTTTATCAGTAAATATCTCCACTGAGATTAAGAAAAGCAGTAGCTTAATAAATTAAGTACTTCCTGGTATGGTTACTGTACTGGTAACTCCCCAAAAGAATCTGGATTGTGGTGAGGGAACAGAGAAAAAAGCTCATTTAGGACCTGCACTTACGAAGGGGGTATGCAGCTGTATATCAGGGAGTAAACCTTCTGAGAATAAAAACAGCTGGAGCTTGTTAAGGTAATTACACAGGGGAAAGGATAATGTACTGGGAACTCCTCAGAAGAATCTCATTAGTGGTGAGGGGAGAGAGATAAAAGCTCATTTAGGAACGACATGAACATGCTGCGTAGGTAGCTGTTTATCAGTAAATATCTCCTTTGAGATTAAGAAAAGCCGTAGCTTAATAAATTAAGTACTTCCTGGTATGGTTACTGTACTGGTAACTCCCCAAAAGAATCTGGATTGTGGTGAGGGAACAGAGAAAAAAGCTCATTTAGGACCTGCACTTACTAAGGGGGTAGGCAGCTGTATATCAGGAAGTAAACCTTCTGAGAATAAAAACACCAGGAGCTTGTTAAGGTAATTACACAGGGAAAAGGATAATGTACTGGGAACTACTCAGAAGAATCTGATTTGTGGTGAGGGGAGAGAGATAAAAGCTCATTTAGGAACGACATGAACATGCTGCGTAGGTAGCTGTTTATCAGTAAATATCTCCACTGAGATTAAGAAAAGCAGTAGCTTAATAAATTAAGTACTTCCTGGTATGGTTACTGTACTGGTAACTCCCCAAAAGAATCTGGATTGTGGTGAGGGAACAGAGAAAAAAGCTCATTTAGAACCTGCACTTTCGAAGGGGGTAGGCACCTGTATATCAGGGAGTAAACCATCTGAGAATAAAAACAGCTGGAAGCTTGTTAAGGTAATTACACAGGGGAAAGGATAATGTACTGGGAACTCCTCAGAAGAATCTGATTCGTGGTGAGGGGAGAGAGATAAAAGCTCATTTAGGAACGACATGAACATGCTGCGTAGGTAGCTGTTTATCAGTAAATATCTCCACTGAGTTTAAGAAAAGCAGTAGCTTAATAAATTAAGTACTTCCTGGTATAGTTACTGTACTGGTAACTCCCCAAAAGAATCTGGATTGTGGTGAGGGAACAGAGATAAAAGCTCAATTAGGACCTGCACTTACGAAGGGGGTAGGCAGCTGTATATCAGGGAGTAAACCTTCTGAGAATAAAAACAGCTGGAGCTTGATAAGGTAATTACACAGGGGAAAGGATAATGTACTGGGAACTCCTCAGAAGAATGTGATTTGTGGTGAGGGGAGAGAGACAAAAGGTCATTTAGGAACGACATGAACATGCTGCGTAGGTAGCTGTTTCTCAGTAAATATCTCCACTGAGATTAAGAAAAGCAGTAGCTTAATAAATTAAGTACGTCCTGGTATGGTTACTCTACTGGTAACTCCCCAAAAGAATCTGGATTGTGGTGAGGGACCAGAGAAAAAATCTCATTTAAGACCTGCACTTACGAAGGGGGTAGGCAGCTGTATATCAGGGAATAAACCTACTGAGAATAAAAACAGCTGGAGCTTGTTAAGGTAATTACACAGGGGAAAAGATGAAGTACTGGGAACTCCTCAGAAGATTCTGATTTGTGGTGAGGGGAGAGAGATAAAAGCTCATTTAGGAACGACATGAACATGCTGCGTAGGTAGCAGTTTATCAGTAAATATCTCCACTGAGATTAAGAAAAGGAGTAGCTTAATAAATTAAGTACTTCCTGGTATGGTTCCTGTACTGGTAACTCCCCAAAAGAATCTGGATTGTGGTGAGGGAACAGAGAAAAAAGCTCATTTAGGAACTGCACTTAAGAAGGGGGTTGGCGCTGTATATCAGGATTAAAACTTCTGAGAATAAAAACAGCTGGAGCTTGTTAAGGTAATTACACAGGGGAAAGGATAATGTACTGGGAACTCCTCAGAAGATTCTGATTTGTGGTGAGGGGAGAGAGATAAAAGCTCATTTAGGAACGACATGAACATGCTGCGTAGGTAGCAGTTTATCAGTAAATATCTCCACTGAGATTAAGAAAAGGAGTAGCTTAATAAATTAAGTACTTCCTGGTATGGTTACTGTACTGGTCACTCCCCAAAAGAATGTGGATTGTGGTGAGGGAACAGAGAAAAAAGCTCATTTAGGACCTGCACTTACGAAGGGGGTAGGCAGCTGTATATCAGGGAGTAAACCTTCTGAGAATAAAAACAGCTGGAGCTTGTTAAGGTAATTACACAGGGGAAAGGATAATGTACTGGGAACTCCTCAGAAGAATCTGATTTGTGGTGAGGGGAGAGAGATAAAAGCTCATTTAGGAACGACATGAACATGCTGCGTAGGTAGCTGTTTATCAGTAAATATCTCCACTGAGATTAAGAAAAGCAGTAGCTTAATAAATTAAGTACTTCCTGGTATGGTTACTGTACTGGTAACTCCCCATAAGAATCTGGATTGTGGTGAGGGAATAGAGGAAAAAGCTCATTTAGGACCTGCACTTACGAAGGGGGTAGGCAGCTGTATATCAGGGAGTAAAACTTCTGAGAATAAAAACAGCTGGAGCTTGTTAAGGTAATTACACAGGGGAAAGGATAATGTACTGGGAACTCCTGAGAAGAATCTGATTTGAGGTGAGGGGAGAGAGATAAAATCTCATTTAGGAACGACATGAACATGCTGCGTAGGTAGCTGTTTACCAGTAAATATCTCCACTGAGATTAAGAAAAGCAATAGCTTAATAAATTAACTACTTCCTGGTATGGTTCCTGTACTGGTAACTCCCCAAAAGAATCTGGATTGTTATGTGGGAACAGAGAAAAAAGCTCACTTACGACCTGCACTTACGAAGGGGGTAGGCAGCTATATATCAGGGAGTAAATTCTGAGAATAAAAACAGTTGGAGCTTGTTAAGGTAATTACACAGGGGAAAGGATAAAGTACTGGGAACTCCTCAGAAGAATCTGATTTGTGGTGAGGGGAGAGAGATAAAAGCTCATTAAGAACGACATGAACATGCTGCATACGTAGCTGTTTATCAGTAAATATCTCCACTGAGATTAAGAAAAGCAGTAGCTTAATAAATTAAGTACTTGCTGGTATGGTTACTGTACTGGTAACTCCCCAAAAGAATCTGAATTGTGCTGAAGGAACAGAGAAAAAAGCTCATTTAGGACCTGCACTTACGAAGGGGGTAGGCAGCTTTATATCAGGGAGTAAACCTTCTGAGAATAAAAACAGCTGGAGCATGTTAAGGTAATAACGCAGGGGAAAGGATAATGTACTGGGAACTCCTCAGAAGAATCTGATTTGTGGTGAGGGGAGAGAGATAAAAGCTCATTTAGGAACGACATGAACATGCTGCGTAGGTAGCTGTTTATCAGTAAATATCTCCACTGAGATTAAGAAAAGCAGTAGCTTAATAAATTAAGTACTTCCTGGTATGGTTACTGTACTGGTAACTCCCCAAAAGAATCTGGATTGTGGTGAGGGAACAGAGAAAAAAGCTCAATTAGGAACTGCACTTACGAAGTGGGTAGGCAGCTGTATATCAGGGAGTAAACCTTCTGAGAATAAAAACAGCTGGAGCTTGTTAAGGTAATTACACAGGGGAAAGGATAATGTACTGGGAACTCCTCAGAAGAATCTGATTTTTGGTGAGGGGAGAGAGATAAAAGCTCATTTAGGAACGACATGAACATGCTGCGTAGGTAGCTGTTTATCAGTAAATATCTCCACTGAGATTAAGAAAAGCAGTAGCTTAATAAATTAAGTACTTCCTGGTATGGTTACTGTACTGGTAACTCCCCAAAAGAATCTGGATTGTGGTGAGGGAACAGAGAAAAAAGCTCATTTAGGACCTGCACTTACGAAGGGGGTAGGCAGCTGTATATCAGGGAGTAAACCTTCTGAGAATAAAAACAGCAGGAGCTTGTTAAGGTAATTACACAGGGGAAAGGATAATGTACTGGGAACTCCTCAGAAGAATCTTATTTGTGGTAAGGGGAGAGAGGTAAATGCTCATTTAGGAACGACATGAACATGCTGCATACGGAGCTGTTAATCAGAAAATATCTCCACTGAGATTAAGAAAAGCAGTAGCTTAATAAATTAAGTACTTCCTGGTATGGTTACTGTACTGGTAACGCCCCAAAACAATCTGGATTGTGGTGAGGGAACAGAGAAAAAAGCTCATTTAGGACCTGAACTTACGAAGGGGATAGGCAGCTGTATATCAGGGAGTAAACCTTCTGAGAATAAAAACAGCTGGAGCTTGTTAAGGTAATTACACCGGGGAAAGGATAATGTACTGGGAACTCCTCAGAAGAATCTGATTTGTGGTGAGCGGAGAGAGATAAAAGCTCATTTAGGAACGACATGAACATTCTGCGTACGTAGCTGTTTATCAGTAAATATCTCCACTGAGATTAAGAAAAGCAGTAGCTTAATAAATTAAATACTTCCTGCTATGGATACTGTACTGGTAACTCCCCAAAAGAATCTGGATTGTGGTGAGGGAACAGAGAGAAAAGCTCATTTTGGACCTGCACTTAAGAAGCGGGTAGGCAGCTGTATATCAGGGAGTAAACCTTCTGAGAATAAAAACAGCTGGAGCTTGTTAAGGTAATTACTCAGGGGAAAGGATAATGTACCGGGAACTCCTCAGAAGAATCTGATTTGTGGTGAGGGGAGAGAGATAAAAGCTCATTTAGGAACGACATGAACATGCAGCGTAGGTAGCTTTTTATCAGTAAATATCTCCACTGAGATTAAGAAAAGCAGTAGCTTAATAAATTAAGTACTTCCTGGTATGGTTACTGTACTGGTAACTCCCAAAAAGAATCTGGATTTTGGTGAGGGAATGCAAAAAAAAGCTCATTTAGGACCTGCACTTACGAAGGGGGTAGGCAGCTGTATATCAGGGAGTAAACCTTCTGAGAATAAAAACAGCTGGAGCTTGTTAAGGTAAATACACAGGGGAAAGGATAATGTACTGGGAACTCCTCAGAAGAATCTGATTTGTGGTTAGGGGAGAGAGATAAAAACTCATTTAGGAACGACATGAACATGCTGCGTAGGTAGCTGTTTATCAGTAAATATCTCCACTGAGATTAAGAAAAGCAGTAGCTTAATAAATTAAGTATTTCCTGGTATGGTTACTGTACTGGTAACTCCCCAAAAGAATCTGGATTGTGGTGAGGGAACAGAGAAAGAAGCTCATTTAGGACCTGCACTTACGAAGGGGGTAGGCAGCTGTATATCAGGGAGTAAACCTTCTGAGAATAAAAACAGCTGGAGCTTTTTAAGGTAATTACACAGGGGAAAGGATAATGTACTGGGAACTACTCAGAAGAATCTGATTTGTGGTGAGGGGAGAGAGATAAAAGCTCATTTATGAACGACATGAACATGCTGCGTACGTAGCTGTTTATCAGTGAATATCACCACTGAGATTAAGAAAAGCAGTAGCTTAATAAATTAAGAACTTCCTGGTATGGTTACTGTACTGGTAACTCCCCAAAAAAATCTGGATTGTGGTAAGGGAACAGAGGAAAAAGCTCATTTAGGACCTGCACTTACGAAGGGGGTAGGCAGCTCTATATTAGTGAGTAAATTTTCTGAGAAGAAAAACAGCTGGAGCTTGATAAGGTAATTGCACAGGGGAAAGGATAATAAACTGGGAACTCCTCAGAAGAATCTGATTTGTGGTGAGGGGAGAGAGATAAAAGCTCATTTAGGAACGACATGAACATGCTGCGTAGGTAGCTGTTTATCAGTAAATATCTCCACTGAGATTAAGAAAAGCAGTAGCTTAATAAATTAAGTACTTCCTGGTCCGGTTACTGTACTGGTAACTCCCCAAAAGAATCTGGATTGTGGTGAGGGAACTGAGAAAAAAGCTCATTTAGGAACTGCACTTAAGAAGGGGGTTGGCGCTGTATATCAGGATTAAAACTTCTGAGAATAAAAACAGCTGGAGCTTGTTAAGGTAATTACACAGGGGAAAGGATAATGTACTGGGAACTCCTCAGAAGATTCTGATTTGTGGTGAGGGGAGAGAGATAAAAGCTCATTTAGGAACGACATGAACATGCTGCGTAGGTAGCAGTTTATCAGTAAATATCTCCACTGAGATTAAGAAAAGGAGTAGCTTAATAAATTAAGTACTTCTGGTATGGTTACTGTACTGGTCACTCCCCAAAAGAATGTGGATTGTGGTGAGGGAACAGAGAAAAAAGCTCATTTAGGACCTGCACTTACGAAGGGGGTAGGCAGCTGTATATCAGGGAGTAAACCTTCTGAGAATAAAAACAGCTGGAGCTTGTTAAGGTAATTACACAGGGGAAAGGATAATGTACTGGGAACTCCTCAGAAGAATCTGATTTGTGGTGAGGGGAGAGAGATAAAAGCTCATTTAGGAACGACATGAACATGCTGCGTAGGTAGCTGTTTATCAGTAAATATCTCCACTGAGATTAAGAAAAGCAGTAGCTTAATAAATTAAGTACTTGCTGGTATGGTTACTGTACTGGTAACTCCCCAAAGAATCTGAATTGTGCTGAAGGAACAGAGAAAAAGCTCATTTAGGACCTGCACTTACGAAGGGGGTAGGCAGCTTTATATCAGGGAGTAAACCTTCTGAGAATAAAAACAGCTGGAGCATGTTAAGGTAATAACGCAGGGGAAAGGATAATGTACTGGGAACTCCTCAGAAGAATCTGATTTGTGGTGAGGGGAGAGAGATAAAAGCTCATTTAGGAACGACATGAACATGCTGCGTAGGTAGCTGTTTATCAGTAAATATCTCCACTGAGATTAAGAAAAGCAGTAGCTTAATAAATTAAGTACTTCCTGGTATGGTTACTGTACTGGTAACTCCCCAAAAGAATCTGGATTGTTATGTGGGAACAGAGAAAAAAGCTCATTTAGGACCTGCACTTACGAAGGGGGTAGGCAGCTGTATATCAGGGAGTAAACCTTCTGAGAATAAAAACAGCTGGAGCTTGTTAAGGTAATTACACAGGGGAAAGGATAATGTACTGGGAACTCCTCAAAAGAATCTGATTTGTGGTGAGGGGAGAGAGATAAAAGCTCATTTAGGAACGACATGAACATGCTGCGTAGGTAGCTGTTTATCAGTAAATATCTCCACTGAGATTAAAAAAACCAGTAGCTTAATAAATTAAGTACTTGCCTGGTATGGTTACTGTACTGGTAACTCCCGAAAAGAATCTGGATTGTGGTGAGGGAACAGAGAAAAAAGCTCATTTAGGACCTGCACTTACGAAGGGGGTAGGCAGCTGTATATCAGGGAGTGAAACTTCTGAGAATAAAAACAGCTGGGGCTTGTTAAGGTAATTACACAGAGGAAAGGATAATGTACTGGGAACTCCTCAGAAGAATCTGATTTGTGGTGAGGTGAGAGAGAAAAAAGCTTATTTAAGAACGACATGAACAAGCTGCATAGGTAGCTGTATATCAGTAAATATCTCCACTGAGATTAAGAAAAGCAGTAGCTTAATAAATTAAGTACTTCCTGGTATGGTTACTGTACTGGTAACTCCCCAAAAAATCTGGATTGTGGTGAGGAACAGAGAAAAAAGCTCATTTAGGACCTGCACTTACGAAGGGGGTAGGCAGCTGTATATCAGGGAGTAAACCTTCTGAGAATAAAAACAGCTGGAGCTTGTTAAGGTAATTACACAGGGGAAAGGATAATGTACTGGGAACTCCTCAAAAGAATCTGATTTGTGGTGAGGGGAGAGAGATAAAAGCTCATTTAGGAACGACATGAACATGCTGCGTACGTAGCTGCTTATCAGTAAATATCTCCACTGAGATTAAAAAAACCAGTAGCTTAATAAATTAAGTACTTCCTGGTATGGTTACTGTACTGGTAACTCCCCAAAAGAATCTGGATTGTGGTGAGGGAACAGAGAAAAAAGCTCATTTAGGACCTGCACTTACGAAGGGGGTAGGCAGCTGTATATCAGGGAGTGAAACTTCTGAGAATAAAAACAGCTGGGTCTTGTTAAGGTAATTACACAGCGGAAAGGATAATGTACTGGGAACTCTTCAGAAGAATCTGATTTGTGTTGAGGTGAGAGAGATAAAAGCTCATTTAGGAACGACATGAACAAGCTGCGTAGGTAGCTGTATATCATTAAATATCTCCACTGAGATTAAGAAAAGCAGTAGCTTAATAAATTAAGTACTTCCTGGTATGGTTACTGTACTGGTAAATACCCAAAAAAATCTGGATTGTGGTGAGGGAACAGAGAAAAAAGCTCATTTAGGACCTGCACTTACGAAGGGGGTAGGCAGCTGTATATCAGGGAGTAAACCTTCTGAGAATAAAAACAGCTGGAGCTTGTTAAGGTAATTACACAGGGGAAAGGATGAAGTACTGGGAACTCCTCAGAAGAATCTGATTTGTGGTGAGGAGAGAGAGATAAAAGCTCATTTAGGAACGACATGAACATGCTGCATACGTAGCTGTTTATCAGTAAATATTTCCACTGAGATTAAGAAAAGCAGTAGCTTAATAAATTAAGTACTTCCTGGTATGGTTACTGTACTGGTAATTCCCCAAAAGAATCTGGATTGTGGTGAGGGAACAGAGAAAAAAGCTCATTTAGGACCTGCTCTTACGAAGGGGGTAGGCAGCTGTATATCAGGGAGTAAACCTTCTGAGAATAAAAAGAGCTGGAGCTTGTTAAGGTAATTACACAGGGGAAAGGATAATGTACTGGGAACTCCTCAGAAGAATCTGATTTGTGGTGAGGGGAGAGAGATAAAAGCTCATTTAGGAACGACATGAACATGCTGCCTAGGTAGCTGTTTATCAGTAAATATCTCCACTGAGATTAAGAAAAGCAGTAGCTTAATAAATTAAGTACTTCCTGGTATGGTTACTGTACTGGTAACTCCCCAAAAGAATCTGGATTGTGGTGAGGGAACAGAGAAAAAAGCTCATTTAGGACCTGCAATTACGAAGGGGGTAGGCAGCTGTATATCAGGGAGTAAACCTTCTGAGAATAAAAACAGCTGGAGCTTGTTAAGGTAATTACACAGGGGAAAGGATAATGTACTGGGAACTCCTCAGAAGAATTTGATTTGTGGTGAGGGGAGAGAGATAAAAGCTCATTCAGGAACGACATGAACATGCTGCGTACTTAGCTGTTTATCAGTAAATATCTCCACTGAGATTAAGAAAAGCAGTAGCTTAATAAATTAAGTACTTCCTGGTATGGTTACTGTACTGGTAACTCCCCAAACGAATCTGGATTGTGGTGAGGGAACAGAGAAAAAAGCTCATTTAGGACCTGCACTTACGAAGGGGGTAGGCAGCTGTATATCAGGGAGTAAACCTTCTGAGAATAAAAACAGCTGGAGCTTGTTAAGGTAATTACACAGGGGAAAGGATATTGTACTGGGAACTCATCACAAGAATCTGATTTGTGGTGAGGGGAGAGAGATAAAAGCTCATTTAGGAACGACATGAACATGCTGCGTAGGTAGCTGTTTATCAGTAAATATCTCCACTGAGATTAAGAAAAGCAGTAGCTTAATAAATTAAGTACTTCCTGGTATGGTTACTGTACTGGTAACTCCCCAAAAGAATCTGGATTGTGGTGAGGGAACAGAGAAAAAAGCTCATTTAGGACCTGCACTTACGAAGGGGGTAGGCAGCTGTATATCAGGGAGTAAACCTTCTGAGAATAAAAACAGCTGGAGCATGTTAAGGTAATAACGCAGGGGAAAGGATAATGTACTGGGAACTCCTCAGAAGAATCTGATTTGTGGTGAGGGGAGAGAGATAAAAGCTCATTTAGGAACGACATGAACATGCTGCGTAGGTAGCTGTTTATCAGTAAATATCTCCACTGAGATTAAGAAAAGCAGTAGCTTAATAAATTAAGTACTTCCTGGTATGGTTACTGTACTGGTAACTCCCCAAAAGAATCTGGATTGTGGTGAGGGAACAGAGAAAAAAGCTCATTTAGGACCTGCACTTACGAAGGGGGAAGGCAGCTGTATATCAGAGAGTAAACCTTCTGAGAATAAAAACAGCTGGAGCTTGTTAAGGTAATTACACAGGGGAAAGGATAATGTACTGGGAACTACTCACAAGAATCTGATTTGTGGTGAGGGGAGAGAGATAAAAGCTCATTTAGGAACGACATGAACTTGCTGCGTAGGTAGCTGTTTATCAGTAAATATCTCCACTGAGATTAAGAAAAGCAATAGCTTAATAAATTAAGTACTTCCTGGTATGGTTACTGTACTGGTAACTCCCCTAAAGAATCTTGATTGTGGTGAGGGAACAGGGAAAAAAGCTCATTTAGGACCTGCACTGACGAAGGGGGTAGGCAGCTGTATATCAGGGAGTAAACCTTCTGAGAATAAAAACAGCTGGAGCTTGTTAAGGTAATTACACAGGGGAAATTATAAAGTATTGGGAACTCCTCAGAACAATCTAATTTGTGGTGAGGGGAGAGAGATAAAAGCTCATTTAGGAACGACATGAACATGCTGCGTAGGTAGCTGTTTATCAGTAAATATCTCCACTGAGATTAAGAAAAGCAGTAGCTTAATAAATTAAGTACTTCCTGGTATGGTTACTGTACTGGTAACTCCCCAAAAGAATCTGGATTGTGGTGAAGGAACAGAGAAAAAAGTTCATTTATGACCTGCACTTACTAAGGGGGTAGGCAGCTGTATATCAGGGAGTAAACCTTCTGAGAATAAAAACAGCTGGAACTTGTTAAGGTAATTACACAGGGGAAAGGATAATGTACTGGGAACTCCTCAGAAGAATCTGATTTGTGGTGAGGGGAGAGAGATAAAAGCTCATTTAGGAACGACATGAACATGCTGCGTAGGTAGCTGTTTATCAGTAAATATCTCCACTGAGTTTAAGAAAAGCAGTAGCTTAATAAAGTTAAGTACTTCCTGGTATGGTTACTGTACTTGTAACTCCCCAAAAGAATCTGGATTGTGGTAAGAGAACAGACAAAAAAGCTCATTTAGGACCTGCACTTACGAAGGGGGTAGGCAGCTGTATATCAGGGAGTAAACCTTCTGAGAATAAAAACAGCTGGAGCTTGTTAAGGTAATTACACAGGGGAAAAGATGAAGTACTGGGAACTCCTCAGAAGAATCTGATTTGTGGTGAGGGGAGAGAGATAAAAGCTCATTTAGGAAAGACATGAACATGCTGCATACGTAGCTGTTTATCAGTAAATATCTCCACTGAGATTAAGAAAAGCAGTAGCTTAATAAATTAAGTACTTCCTGGTATGGTTACTGTACTGGTTACTCCCCAAAAGAATCTGGATTGTGGTGAGGGAACAGAGAAAAAAGCTCATTTAGGACCTCTACTTACGAAGGGGGTAGGCAGCTGTATATCAGGGAGTAAACCTTCTGAGAATAAAAACAGCTGGAGCTTGTTAAGGTAATTACACAGGGGAAAGGATAATGTACTGGGAACTCCTCGGAAGAATCTGATTTGTGGTGAGGGGAGAGAGATAAAAGCTCATTTAGGAACGACATGAACATGCTGCGTACGTAGCTGTTTATCAGTAAATATCTCCACTGAGATTAAGAAAAGCAGTATCTTAATAAATTAAGTACTTCCTGGTATGGTTACTGTACTGGTAACTCCCCAAAAGAATCTGGATTGTGGTGAGGGAACAGAGAAAAAAGCCCATTTAGGACCTACACTTACGAAGGGGGTAGGCAGCTGTATATCAGGGAGTAAACCTTCTGATAATAAAAACAGCTGGAGCTTGTTAAGGTAATTACACAGAGGAAAGGATAATGTACTGGGAACTCCTCAGAAGAATCTGATTTGTGGTGAGGGGAGAGAGATAAAAGCTCATTTAGGAACGACATGAACATGCTGCGTAGGTAGCTGTTTATCGGTAAATATCTCCACTGAGATTAAGAAAAGCAGTAGCTTAATAAATTAAGTACTTCCTGGTATGGTTACTGTACTGGTAACTCCCCAAAAGAATCTGGATTGTGGTGAGGGAACAGAGAAAAAAGCTCATTTAGGACCTGCACTTACGAAGGGGGTAGGCAGCTGTATATCAGGGAGTAAACCTTCTGAGAATAAAAACAGCTGGAGCTTGTTAAGGTAATTACACAGGGGAAAGGATAATGTACTGGGAACTCCTCAGAAGAATCTGACTTGTGGTGAGGGGAGAGAGATAAAAGCTCATTTAGGAACGACATGAACATGCTGCGTAGGTAGCTGTTTATCAGTAAATATCTCCACTGAGATTAAGAAAAGCAGTAGCTTAATAAATTAAGTACTTCCTGGTATGGTTACTGTACTGGTAACTCCCCAAAAGAATCTGGATTGTGGTGAGGGAACAGAGAAAAAAGCTCATTTAGGACCTGCACTTACGAAGGGGGTAGGCAGCTGTATATCAGGGAGTAAACCTTCTGAGAATAAAAACAGCTGGAGCTTGTTAAGGTACTTACACAGGGGAAAGGATAATGTACTGGGAACTCTTCAGAAGAATCTGATTTGTGGTGAGGGGAGAGAGATAAATCTCATTTAGTAACGACATGAACATGCTGCGTAGGTAGCTGTTTATCAGTAAATATCTCCACTGAGATTAAGAAAAGCAGTAGCTTAATAAATTAAGTACTTCCTGGTATGGTTACTGTACTGGTAACTCTCCAAAAGAATCTGGATTGTGGTGAGGGAACAGAGAAAAAAGCTCATTTAGGACCTGCACTATCGAAGGGGGTAGGCAGCTGTATATCAGGGAGTAAACCTTCTGAGAATAAAAACAGCTGGAGCTTGTTAAGGTAATTACACAGGGGAAAGGATAATGTACTGGGAACTCCTCAGAAGAATCTGATTTGTGGTGACGGGAGAGAGATAAAAGCTCATTTAGGAACGACATGAACATGCTGCGTAGGTAGCTGTTTGTCAGTAAATATCTCCACTTAGATTAAGAAAAGCTGTAGCTTAATAAATTAAGTACTTCCTGGTACGGTTACTGTACTGGTAACTCCCCAAAAGAATCTGGATTGTGGTGAGGGAACAGAGAAAAAGCTCATTTAGGACCTGCACTTACGAAGGGGGTAGGCAGCTGTATATCAGGGAGTAAACCTTCTGAGAATAAAAACAGCTGGAGCTTTTTAAGGTAATTACACAGGGGAAAGGATAATGTACTGGGAACTCCTCAGAAGAATCTGATTTGTGGTGAGGGAGAGAGATAAAAGCTCATTTAGGAACGATATGAACATGCTGCGTAGGTAGCTCTTTGTCAGTAAATATCTCCACTGAGATTAAGAAAAGCAGTAGCTTAATAAATTAAGTACTTCCTGGTATGGTTACTGTACTGGTAACTCCCCAAAAGAATCTGGATTGTGGTGAGGGAACAGAGAAAAAGCTCATTTAGGACCTGCACTTACGAAGGGGGTAGGCAGCTGTATATCAGGGAGTAAACCTTCTGAGAATAAAAACAGCTGGAGCTTGTTAAGGTACTTACACAGGGGAAAGGATAATGTACTGGGAACTCTTCAGAAGAATCTGATTTGTGGTGAGGGGAGAGAGATAAATCTCATTTAGGAACGACATGAACATGCTGCGTAGGTAGCTGTTTATCAGTAAATATCTCCACTGAGATTAAGAAAAGCAGTAGCTTAATAAATTAAGTACTTCCTGGTATGGTTACTGTACTGGTAACTCTCCAAAAGAATCTGGATTGTGGTGAGGGAACAGAGAAAAAAGCTCATTTAGGACCTGCACTTACGAAGGGGGTAGGCAGCTGTATATCAGGGAGTAAACCTTCTGAGAATAAAAACAGCCGGATCTTGTTAAGGTAATTACACAGGGGAAAGGATAATGTACTGGGAACTCCTCAGAAGAATCTGATTTGTGGTGACGGGAGAGAGATAAAAGCTCATTTAGGAACGACATGAACATGCTGCGTAGGTAGCTGTTTGTCAGTAAATATCTCCACTGAGATTAAGAAAAGCTGTAGCTTAATAAATTAAGTACTTCCTGGTACGGTTACTGTACTGGTAACTCCCCAAAAGAATCTGGATTGTGGTGAGGGAACAAAGAAAAAGCTCATTTAGGACCAGCACTTACGAAGGGGGTAGGCAGCTGTATATCAGGGAGTAAACCTTCTGAGAATAAAAACAGCTGGAGCTTTTTAAGGTAATTACACAGGGGAAAGGATAATGTACTGGGAACTCCTCAGAAGAATCTGATTTGTGGTGAGGGGAGAGAGATAAAAGCTCATTTAGGAACGACATGAACATGCTGCGTAGGTAGATCTTTGTCAGTAAATATCTCCACTGAGATTAAGAAAAGCAGTAGCTTAATAAATTAAGTACTTCCTGGTATGGTTACTGTACTGGTAACTCCGCAAAAGAATCTGCATTGTGGTGAGGGAACAGAGAAAAAGCTCATTTAGGACCTGCACTTACGAAGGGGGTAGGCAGCTGTATATCAGGGAGTAAACCTTCTGAGAATAAAAACAGCTTTAGTTTGTTAAGGTAATTACACAGGGGAAAGGATAATGTACTGGGAACTCCTCAGAAGAATCTCATTTGTGGTGAGGGGAGAGAGATAAAAGCTCATTTAGGAACGACATGTACATGCTGCTTAGGTAGCTGTTTATCAGTAAATATCTACACTGCGACTAAGAAAAGCAGTAGCTTAATGAATTAAGTACTTCCTGGTATGGTTACTGTACTGGTAACTCCCCAAAAGAATCTGGATTGTGGTGAGGGAACAGAGAAAAAAGCTCATATAGGACCTGCACTTACGAAGGGGGTAGGCAGCTGTATATCAGGGAGTAAACCTTCTGAGAATAAAAACAGCTGGAGCTTGTTAAGGTAATTACACAGGGGAATGGATAATGTACTGGGAACTCCTCAGTAGAATCTGATTTGTGGTGAGGGGAGAGAGATAAAAGCTCATTTAGGAACGACATGAACATGCTGTGTAGGTAGCTGTTTATCAGTAAATATCTCCACTGAGATTAAGAAAAGCAGTAGCTTAGTAAATTAAATACTTCCTCGTATGGGTATTGTACGGGTAACTCCACAAAAGAATCTGGATTGTGGTGAGGGAACAGAGAAAAAAGCTCTTTTAGGACCTACACTTACGAAGGAGGTAGGCAGCTGTATATCAGGGAGTAAACCTTCTGATAATAAAAACAGCTGGAGCTTGTTAAGGTAATTACACAGGGGAAAGGATAATGTACTGGGAACTCCTCAGAAGAATCTGATTTGTGGTGAGGGGAGAGAGATAAAAGCTCATTTAGGAACGACATGAACATGCTGCGTACGTAGCTGTTTATCACTAAATATCTCCACGGAGATTAAGAAAAGCAGTAGCTTAATAAATTAAGTACTTCCTGGTATGGTTACTCTACTGGTAACTCCCCAAAAGAATCTGGATTGTGGTGCGGGAACAGAGAAAAAAGCTCATTTAGGACCTGCACTTACTAAGGGGGTAGGCAGCTGTACATCAGGGAGTATCCCTTCTGGGAATAAAAACAGCTGGAGCTTGTTTAGGTAATTACACAGGGGAAAGGATAATGTACTGGGAACTCCTCAGAAGAATCTGATTTGTGGTGAGGGTTGAGAGATAAAAGCTCATTTAGGAACGACATGAACATGCTGCATATGTAGCTGTTTATAAGTAACTATCTCCAGTGAGATTAAGAAAAGCAGTAGCTTAATAAATTAAGTACTTCCTGGTATGGATACTGTACTGGTAACTCCCCAAAAGAATCTGGATTGTGGTGAGGGAACAGAGAAAAATCTCATTTAGGACCTGCACTTACGAAGGGGGTAGGCAGCTGTATATCAGGTAGTAAACCTTCTTGTTAAGGTAATTACACAGGGGAAAGGATAATGTACTGGGAACTCCTCAGAAGAATCTGATTTGTGGTGAGGGGAGAGAGATAAAAGCTCATTTAGGAACGACATGAACATGCTGCGTAGGTAGCTGTTTATCAGTAAATATCTCCACTGAGATCAAGAAAAGCAGTAGCTTAATAAATTAAGTACTTCCTGGTATGGTTACTCTACTGGTAACTCCCCAAAAGAATCTGGATTGTGGTGAGGGAACAGAGAAAAAAGCTCATTTAGGACGTGCACTTATGAAGGGGTAGTCAGCTGTATATCAGGGAGTAAACCTTCTGAGAATAAAAACAGCTGGAGCTTGTTAAGGTAATTACACAGGGGAAAGGATAATGTAGTGGGAACTCCTCAGAAGAATCTGATTTGTGGTGAGGGGAGAGAGATAAATGCTCATTTAGGAACGACATGAACATGCTGCGTAGGTAGCTGTTTATCAGTAAATATCTCCACAGAGATTAAGAAACGCAGTAGCTTAATAAATTAAGTACTTCCTGGTATGGTTCCTGTACTGTTTACTCCAGAAAAGAATCTGGATTGTGGTGAGGGAACAGAGAAAAAAGCTCATTTAGGACCTGCACTTATGAAGGGGTTAGGAAGCAGTATATCAGGGAGTAAACCTTCTGAGAATAAAAACAGCTGGAGCTTGTTAAGGTAATTACACAGTGGAAAGGATAATGTACTGGGAACTCCTCAGAAGAATCTGATTTGTGGTGAGGGGAGAGATATAAAAGCTCATTTAGGAACTACATGAACATGCAGCGTAGGTAGCTGTTTATCAGTAAATATCTCCACTGAGATTAAGAAAAGCAGTAGCTTAATAAATTAAGTACTTCCTGGTATGGTTACTGTACTGGTAACTCCCCAAAAGAATCTGGATTGTGGTGAGGGAACAGAGAAAAAAGCTCATTTAGGACCTGCACTTACGAAGGGGGTAGGCAGCTGTATATCAGCGAGTAAAACTTCTGAGGATAAAAATAGCTGGAGCTTGTTAAGGTAATTACACAGGGGAAAGGATAATGTACTGGGAACTCCTCAGAAGAATCTGATTTGTGGTGAGGGGAGAGAGATAAAAGCTCATTTAGGAACGACATGAACATGCTGCGTATGTAGCTGTTTATAAGTAACTATCTCCAGTGAGATTAAGAAAAGCAGTAGCTTAATAAATTAAGTACTTCCTGGTATGGATACTGTACTGGTAACTCCCCAAAAGAATCTGGATTGTGGTGAGGGAACAGAGAAAAAAGCTCATTTAGGACCTGCACTTACGAAGGGGGTAGGAAGCTGTATATCAGGTAGTAAACCTTCTTGTTAAGGTAATTACACAGGGGAAAGGATAATGTACTGGGAACTCCTCAGAAGAATCTGATTTGTGGTGAGGGGAGAGAGATAAAAGCTCATTTAGGAACGACATGAACATGCTGCGTAGGTAGCTGTTTATCAGTAAATATCTCCACTGAGATTAAGAAAAGCAGTAGCTTAATAAATTAAGTACTTCCTGGTATGGTTACTGTACTGGTAACTCCCCAAAAGAATCTGGATTGTGGTGAGGGAATAGAGAAAAAACCTCATTTAGGACCTGCACTTACGAAGGGGGTAGTCAGCTGTATATCAGGGAGTAAACCTTCTGAGAATAAAAACAGCTGGAGCTTGTTAAGGTAATTACACAGGGGAAAGGATAATGTAGTGGGAACTCCTCAGAAGAATCTGATTTGTGGTGAGGGGAGAGAGATAAATGCTCATTTAGGAACGACATGAACATGCTGCGTAGGTAGCTATTTATCAGTAAATATCTCCAAAGAGATTAAGAAACGCAGTAGCTTAATAAATTAAGTACTTCCTGGTATGGTTCCTGTACTGTTTACTCCAGAAAAGAATCTGGATTGTGGTGAGGGAACAGAGAAAAAAGCTCATTTAGGACCTGCACTTATGAAGGGGTTAGGAAGCAGTATATCAGGGAGTAAACCTTCTGAGAATAAAAACAGCTGGAGCTTGTTAAGGTAATTACACAGTGGAAAGGATAATGTACTGGGAACTCCTCAGTAGAATCTGATTTGTGGTGAGGGGAGAGATAAAAGCTCATTTAGGAACTACATGAACATGCTGCGTAGGTAGCTGTTTATCAGTAAATATCTCCACTGAGATTAAGAAAAGCAGTAGCTTAATAAATTAAGTACTTCCTGGTATGGTTACTGTACTGGTAACTCCCCAAAAGAATCTGGATTGTGGTGAGGGAACAGAGAAAAAAACTCATTTATTACCTGCACTTACGAAGGGGGTAGGCAGCTATATATCAGGGAGTAAACCTTCTGACAATAAAAACAGCTGGAGCTTGTTAAGGTAATTACACAGGGGAAAGGATTATACTGGGAACTCCTCAGAAGAATCTGATTTGTGGTGAGGGGAGAGAGATAAAAGCTCATTTCGGAACCACATGAACATGCTGCGTAAGTAGCTGTTTATCAGTAAATATCTCCACTGAGATTAAGAAAAGCAGAAGCTTAATAAATTAAGTACTTCCTGGTATGGTTACTGTACTGGTAACTCCACAAAAGAATCTGGATTGTGGTGAGGGAACAGAGAAAAAAGCTCATTTAGGACCTACACTTACGAAGGGGGTAGGCAGCTGTATATCAGGGAGTAAACCTTCTGATAATAAAAACAGCTGGAGCTTGTTAAGGTAATTACACAGGGGAAAGGATAATGTACTGGGAACTCCTCAGAAGAATCTGATTCGTGGTGAGGGGAGAGAGATAAAAGCTCATTTAGGAACGACATGAACATGATGCGTACGTAGCTGTTTATCAGTAAATATCTCCACTGAGATTAAGAAAAGTAGTAGCTTAATAAATTAAGTACTTCCTGGTATGGTTCCTGTACTGGTTACTCCACAAAAGAATGTGGATTGTGGTGAGGGAACAGAGAAAAAAGCTCATTTAGGACCTGCACTTATGAAGGGGGTAGGCAGCAGTATATCAGGGAGTAAACCTTCTGAGAATAAAAACAGCTGGAGCTTGTTAAGGTAATTACACATTGGAAAGGATAATGTACTGGGAACTCCTCAGAAGAATCTGATTTGGGGTGCGGGGAGAGATATAAAAGCTCATTTATGAACGACATGAACATGCTGCGTAGGTAGCTGTTTATCAGTAAATATCTCCACTGAGATTAAGAAAAGCAGTAGCTTAAGAAATTAAGTACTTCCTGGTATGGTTACTGTACTGGTAACTCCCCAAAAGAATCTGGATTGTGGTGAGGGAACAGAGAAAAAAGCTCATTTAGGACCTGCACTTACGAAGGGGGTAGGCACCTGTATATCAGGGAGTAAACCTTCTGAGAATAAAAACAGCTGGAGCTTGTTAAGGTACTTACACAGGGGAAAGGATTATGTACTGGGAACTCCTCAGAAGAATCTGATTTGTGGTGAGGGGAGAGCGATAAAAGCTCATTTAGGAACGACATGAACATGCTGCGTAGGTAGCTGTTTATCAGTAAATATCTCCACTGAGATTAAGAAAAGCAGTAGCTTAATAAATTAAGTACTTCCTGGTATGGTTACTGTACTGGTAACTCCCCAAAAGAATCTGGATTGTGGTGAGGGAACAGAGAAAATAGCTCATTTAGAACCTGCACTTACGAAGGGGGTAGGCAGCTGCATATCAGGGAGTAAACCTTCTGAGAATAAAAATAGCTGGAGCTTGTTAAGGTAATTACACAGAGGAAAGGATAATGTACTGGGAACACCTCAGAAGAATCTGATTTGTGCTGAGGGGAGAGAGATAAAAGCTCATTTAGGAACCACATGAACATGCTGCGTAGGTAGCTGTTTATCAGTAAATATCTCCACTGAGATTAAGAAAAGCAGTAGCTTAATAAATTAAGTACTTCATGGTATGGTTACTGTACTGGTAACTCCTCAAAAGAATCTGGATTGTGGTGAGGGAACAGAGAAAAAATCTCATTTAGGACCTGCACTTACGAAGGGGGTAGGCAGCTGTATATCAGGGAGTAAACCTTCTGAGAATAAAAACAGCTGGAACTTGTTAAGGTAATTACACAGGGGAAAGGATAATGTACTGGGAACTCCTCAGAAGAATCTGATTTGTGGTGAGCGGAGAGAGATAAAAGCTCATTTAGGAACGAAATGAACATGCTGCGTAGGTAGCTGTTTATCAGTAAATATCTCCACTGAGATTAACCAAAGCAGTAGCTTAATAAATTAAGTACTTCCTGGTATGGTTACTGTACGGGTAACTCCCCAAAAGAATCTGGGTTGTGGTGCGGGAACAGAGAAAAAAGCTCATTTAGGACCTGCATATACTAAGGGGGTAGGCAGCTGTACATCAGGGAGTATCCCTTCTGGAAATAAAAACAGCTGGAGCTTGTTAAGGTAATTACACAGGGGAAAGGATAATGTACTGGGAACTCCTCAGAAGAATCTGATTTGTGGTGAGGGGAGAGAGATAAAAGGTCATTTATGAACGACATGAACATGCTGCGTAGGTAGCTGTTTATCAGTAACTATCTCCACTGAGATTAATAAAAGCAGTAGCTTAATAAATTAAGTACTTCCTGGTATGGTTACTCTACTGGTAATTCCCCAAAAGAATCTCGATTGTGGTGAGGGAATAGAGAAGAAAGCTCATTTAGGACCTGCACTTACGAAGGGGGTAGGCAGCAGTATATCAGGGAGTAAACCTTCTGAGAATAAAAAGAGCTGTAGCTTGTTAAGGTAATTACACAGGGGAAAGGATAATGTACTGGGAACTCCTCAGAAGAATCTGATTTGTGGTGAGGGGAGAGAGATAAAAGCTCATTTAGGAACGACATGAACATGCTGCGTAGGTAGCTGTTTATCAGTAAATATCTCCACTGAGATTAAGAAAAGCAGTAGCTTAATAAATTAAGTACTTCCTGGTATGGGTACTGTACTGGTAACTCCCCAAAAGAATCTGGATTGTGGTGAGGGAACAGAGAAAAAAGCTCATTTAGGACCTGCACTTACGAAGGGGGTAGGCAGCTGTATATCAGGGAGTAAACCTTCTGAGAATAAAAACAGCTGGAGCTTGTTAAGGTAATTACACAGGGGAAAGCATAATGTACTGGGAACTCCTCAGAAGAATCTCATTTGTGGTGAGGGGAGAGAGATAAATGCTCATTTAGGAACGACATGAACATGCTGCGTAGGTAGCTGTTTATGAGTAAATATCTCCACTGAGATTAAGAAAAGCAGTAGCTTAATAAATTAAGTACTTCCTGGTATGGTTCCTGTACTGGTGACTCCCCAAAAGAATCTGGATTTTGGTGAGGGAACAGAGAAAAAAGCTCATTTCGGACCTGCACTTACGAAGGGGGTAGGCAGATGTATATCAGTGAGTAAACCTTCTGAGAATAAAATCAGCTGGAGTTTCTTAAGGTAATTACACAGGGGAAAGCATAATGTACTGGGAACTCCTCCGAAGAATCTGATTTGTGGTGAGGGGAGAGAGGTAAATGCTCATTTAGGAACGACATGAACATGCTGCGTATGTAGCTGTTTATCAGAAAATATCTCCACTGAGATTAAGAAAAGCAGTAGCTTAATAAATTAAGTACTTCCTGGTATGGTTACTGTCCTGGTAACTCCCCAAAAGAATCTGGATTGTGGTGAGGGAACAGAGAAAAAAGCTCATTTAGGACCTGCACTTACGAAGGGGGTAGGCAGCTGTATATCAGGGAGTAAACCTTCTGAGAATAAAAACAGCTGGAGCTTGTTAAGGTAATTACACAGGGGAAAGGATAATGTACTGGGAATTCCTCAGAAGAATCTGATTCGTGGTGAGGGGAGAGAGATAAAAGCTCCTTTAGGAACGACATGAACATGCTGCGTAGGTAGCTGTTTATCAGTAAATATCTCCACTGAGATTAAGAAAAGCAGTAGCTTAATAAATTAAGTACTTCCTGGTATGGTTACTGTACTGGTAACTACCCAAAAGAATCTGGACTGTGGTGCGGGAACAAAGAAAAAAGCTCATTTAGGACCTGCACTTACGAAGGGGGTAGGCAGCTGTATATCAGGGAGTAAACCTTCTGAGAATAAAATCAGTTGGAGCTTGTTAAGGTAATTACACAGTGGAAAGGATAATGTACTAGGAACTCCTCAGAAGAATCTGATTTGTGGTGAGGGGAGAGATATAAAAGCTCATTTATGAACGACATGAACATGCTGCGTAGACAGCTGCTTATCAGTAAATATCTCCACTGAGATTAAGAAAAGCAGTAGCTTAATATATTAAGTACTTCCTGGTATGGTTACTGTACTGGTAAGTCCCCAGAAGAATCTGGATTGTGGTGAAGGAACAGAGAAAAAAGCTCATTTAGGACCTGCACTTACGAAGGGGATAGGCAGCAGTATATCAGGGAGTAAACCTTCTGAGAATAAAAACAGCTGGACCTTGTTAAGGTAATTACACAGGGGAAAGGATAATGTACTGGGAACTCCTCAGAAGAAACTGATTTGTAGTGAGGGGAGAGAGATATAAGCTCATTTAGGAACGACATGAACATGCTGCGTAGGTAGCTGTTTATCAGTAAATATCTCCACTGAGATTAAGAAAAGCAGTAGCTTAATAAATTAAGTACTTCCTGGTATGGTTACTGTACTGCTAACTCCCCAAAAGAATCTGGATTGTGGTGAGGGAACAGAGAAAAGAGCTCATTTAGGACCTGCACTTACGAAGGGGGTAGGCAGCTGTATATCAGGGACTAAACCTTCTGAGAATAAAAACAGCTGGAGCTTGTTAAGGTAATTACACAGTGGAAAGGATAATGTACCGGGAACTCCTCAGAAGAATCTGATTTGTGGTGAAGGGAGAGAGATAAAAGATCATTTAGGAACGACAGGAACATGCTGCGTAGGTAGCTGTTTATCAGTAAATATCTCCACTGAGATTAAGAAAAGCAGTAGCTTAATAAATTAAGTACTTCCTGGTATGGTTACTGTACTGGTAACTCCCCAAAAGAATCTCGATTGTGGTGAGGGAACAGAGAAAAAAGCTCATTTAGGACCTGCACTTACGAAGGGTGTAGTCAGCTGTATATCAGGGAGTAAACCTTCTGAGAATAAAAACAGCTGGAGCTTGTTAAGGTAATTACACAGGGGAAAGGATAATGTACTGGGAACTCCTCAGAAGAATCTGATTTGCGATGAGGGGAGAGAGATAAAAGCTCATTTAGGAACGACATTATCATGCTGCGTAGGTAGCTGTTTATCAGTAAATATCTCCACTGAGATTAAGAAAAGCAGTAGCTTAATAAATTAAGTACTTTCTGGTATCGTTACTGTACTGGTAACTCCCCAAAAGAATCTGGATTGTGGTGAGGGAACAGAGAAAAAAGCTCATTTAGGACCCGCACTTACGACGTGGTAAGCAGCTGGATATCAGGGAGTAAACCTTCTGAGAATAAAAACAGCTGGAGCTTGTTAAGGTAATTACACAGGGAAAGGACAATGTACTGGGAACTCCTCAGAAGAATCTGATTTGTGGTGAGGGGAGAGAGATAAAAGCTCATTTAGGAACGACATGAACATGCTGCGTAGGTAGCTGTTTATCAGTAAATATCTCCACTGAGATTAAGAAAAGCAGTAGCTTAATAAATTAAGTACTTCCTGGTATCGATACTGTACTGGTAACTCCCCAAAAGAATCTGGATTGTGGTGAGGGAACTGAGAAAAAAGCTCATTTAGGACCTGCACTTACGAAGGGGGTAGGCAGCTGTATATCAGGGAGTAAACCTTCTGAGAATAAAAACAGCTGGAGGTTGTTAAGGTAATTACACAGGGGAAAGGATAATGTACTGGAACATTTCAGAAAAATCTGATTTGTGGTGAGGGGAGAGAGATAAAAGCTCATTTAGGAACGACATGTACATGCTGCGTAGGTAGCGGTTTATCAGTAAATATCTCCACTGAGATTAAGAAAAGCAGTAGCTTAATAAATTAAGTACTTCCTGGTATGGTTACTGTACTGGTAACTCCCCAAAAGAATCTGGATTGTGGTGAGGGAACAGAGAAAAAAGCTCATTTAGGACCTGCACTTACGAAGGGGGTAGGAAGCTGTATATCAGGGAGTAAACCTTCTGAGAATAAAAACAGCTGGAGCTTGTTAAGGTAATTACACAGGGGAAAGGATAATGTACTGGGAACATTTCAGAAGTATCTGATTTGTGGTGAGGGGAGAGAGATAAAAGCTCATTTAGGAACGACATGAACATGCTGTGTAGGTAGCGGTTTATCAGTAAATATCTCCACTGAGATTAAGAAAAGCAGTAGCTTAATAAATTAAGTACTTCCTGGTATGGTTACTGTACTGGTAACTCCCCAAAAGAATCTGGATTGTGGTGAGGGAACAGAGAAAAAGCTCATTTAGGACCTGCACTTACGAAGGGGGTAGGCAGCTGTATATCAGGGAGTAAACCTTCTGAGAATAAAAACAGCTGGAGCTTGTTAAGGTAATTACACAGGAGAAAGGATAATGTACTGGGAACTCCTCAGAAGAATCTGATTTGTGGTGTGGGGAGAGAGATAAAAGCTCTTTTAGGAACGACACGAACATGGTGCTTAGGTAGCTGTTTATCAGTAAATATCTCCACTGAGATTAAGAAAAGCAGTAGCTTAATAAATTAAGTACTTCCTGGTATGGGTACTGTACTGGTAACTCCCCAAATGAATCTGGATTGTGGTGAGGGAACAGAGAAAAAAGCTCATTTAGGACCTGCACTTACGAAGGGGGTAGGCAGCTGTATATCAGGGAGTAAACCTACTGAGAATAAAACAGCTGGAGCTTGTTAAGGTAATTACACAGGGGAAAGGATAATGTACTTGGAACTCCTCAGAAGAATTTGATTTGTGGTGAGGGGAGAGAGATAAAAGCTCATTTAGGAACGACATGAACATGCTGCGTAGGTAGCTGCTTATCAGTAAATATCTCCACTGAGATTAAGAAAAGCAGTAGCTTAATAAATTAATTACTTCCTGGTATGGTTACTGTACTGGTAACTCCCCAAAAGAATCTGGATTGTGGTGAGGGAACAGAGAAAAAAGCTCATTTAGGACCTGCACTTACGAAGGGGGTAGGCAGCTGTATATCAGGGAGTAAACCTTCTGAGAATAAAAACAGGTGGAGCTTGTTAAGGTAATTACACAGGGGAAAGGATAAAGTACTGGGAACTCTCCAGAAGAATCTGATTTGTGGTGAGGGGAGAGAGATAAAAGCTCATTTAGGAACGTCATGAACATGCAGCGGAGGTAGGTGTTTATCAGTAAATATCTCCACTGAGATTAAGAAAAGCAGTAGCTTAATAAATTAAGTACTTCCTGGTATGGTTACTGTACTGGTAACTCCCCAAAAGAATCTGGATTGTGGTGAGGGAACAGAGAAAAAAGCTCATTTAGGACCTGCACTTACGAAGGGGGTAGGCAGCTGTATATCAGGGAGTAAACCTTCTGAGAATAAAAACAGCTATAGCTTGTTAAGGTAATTACACAGGGGAAAGGGTAATGTACCGGGAACTCCTCAGAAGAATCTGATTTGTGGTGAGGGGAGACAGATAAAAGCTCATTTAAGAACGACAGGAATATGCTGCGTACGTAGCTGTTTATCAGTAAATATCTCCACTGAGATTAAGAAAAGCAGTAGCTTAATAAATTAAGTACTTCCTGGTATTGTTACTGTACTGGTAACTCCCCAAAAGAATCTGGACTGTGGTGAGGGAACAGAGAAAAAAGCTCATTTAGGACCTGCACTTACGAAGGGGGTAGGCAGCTGTATATCAGGGAGTAAACCTTCTGAGAATCAAAACAGCTGGAGCTTGTTAAGGTAATTACACAGGGGAAAGGATAATGTACTGGGAACTCCTCAGAAGAATCTGATTTGTGGTGAGGGGAGAGAGATAAAAGCTCATTTAGGAACGACATGAACATGCTGCGTAGGTAGCTGTTTATCAGTAAATATCTCCACTGAGATTAAGAAAAGCAGTAGCTTAATAAATTAAGTACTTCCTGGTATGGATGCTGTACTGGTAACTCCCCAAAAGAATCTGGATTTTGGTGAGGGAACAGAGAAAAAAGCTCATTTAGGACCTGCACTTACGAAGGGTGTAGGCAGCTGTATATCAGGGAGTAAACCTTCTGAGAATAAAAACAGCTGGAGCTTGTTAAGGTAATTACACAGGGGAAAGGTTAATGTACTGTGAACTCCTCAGAAGAATCTGATTTGTGGTGAGGGGAGAGAGATAAAAGCTCCTTTAGGAACGACATGAACATGCTGCATAGGTAGCTGTTTATCAGTAAATATCTCCACTGAGATTAAGAAAAGCAGTAGCTTAATAAATTAAGTACTTCCTGGGACGGTTACGTACTGGTAACTCCCCAAAAGAATCTGGATTGTGGTGAGGGAACAGAGAAAAACGCTCATTTAGGACCTGCACTTACGAAGGGTGTAGACAGCTGTATATCAGGGAGTAAACCTTCTGAGAATAAAAACAGCTGGAGCTTGTTAAGGTAATTACACAGGGGAAAGGATAATGTACTGGGAACTCCTCAGAAGAATCTGATTCGTGGTGAGGGGAGAGATAAAAGCTCATTTCAGAACGACATGAACATGCTGCTTAGGTAGCTGTTTATCAGTAAATATCTCCACTGAGATTAAGAAAAGCAGTAGCTTAATAAATTAAGTACTTCCTGGTATGTGTAATGTACTGGTAACTCCACAAAAGAATCTGGATTGTGGTGAGGGAACAGAGAAAAAAGCTCATTTAGGACCTGCACTTACGAAGGGGTTAGGCAGCTGTATATCAGGGAGTAAACCTTCTGAGAATAAAAACAGCTGGAGCTTGTTAAGGTAATTACACAGGGGAAAGGATAATGTACTCGGATCTCCTCAGATGAGTCTGATTTGTGGAGAGGGGAGAGAGATAAAAGCTCATTTAGGAACGACATGAACATGCTGCGTAGGTAGCTGTTTATCAGTAAATATCTCCACTGAGATTAAGAAAAGCAGTAGCTTAATAAATTAAGTACTTCCTGGTATGGTTACTGTACTGGTAACTCCCCAAAAGAATCTGGATTGTGGTGAGGGAACGGGGAAAAAATCTCATTTAGGACCTGCACTTACGAAGGGGGTAGGCAGCTGTATATCAGGGAGTAAACATTCTGAGAATAAAAACAGCTAGCTTGTTAAGGTAATTACACAGGGGAAAGGATAATGTACTGGGAATTCTTCAGAAGAATCTGATTTGTGGTGAGGGGAGAGAGATAAAAGCTCATTTAGTAACGACTTGAACATGCTGCGTAGGTAGCTGTTTATCAGCAAATATCTCCACTGAGATTAAGAAAAGCAGTAGCTTAATAATTTAAGTACTTCCTGGTATGTTACTGTACTGGTAACTCCCCAAAAGAATCTGGATTGTGGTGAGGGAACAGAGAAAAAAGCTCATTTACGACCTGCACTTACGAAGGGGGTAGGCAGCTGTATATCAGGGAGTAAACCTTCTGAGAATAAAAACAGCTGGAGCTTGTTAAGGTAATTACACAGGGGAAAGGATAGTGTACTGGGAACTCCTCAGAAGAATCTGATTTGTGGTGAGGGGAGAGAGATAAAAGCTCATTTAGGGACGACATGGACATGCTGCAACGTAGCTGTTTATCAGTAAATATCTCCACTGAGATTAAGAAAAGCAGTAGCTTAATATATTAAGTACTTCCTGGTATGGTTACTGTACCGGTAACTCTCCAAAGAATCTGGATTGTGGTGAGGGAACAGAGAAAAAAGCTAATTTAGGACCTGCACTTACGAAGGGGGTAGGCAGCTGTATATCAGGGAGTAAACCTTCTGAAAATAAAAACAGCTGGAGCTTGTTAAGGTAATTACACAGGGGAAAGGATAATGTACTGGGAACTCCTCAGAAGAATCTGATTTGTGGTGAGGGGAGAGAGATAAAAGCTCATTTAGGAACGACATGAACATGCTGCGTAGGTAGCTGTTTATCAGTAAATATCTCCACTGAGATTAAGAAAAGCAGTAGCTTAATAAATTAAGTACTTCCTGGTATGGTTACTGTACTGGTAACTCCCCAAAAGAATCTGGATTGTGGTTTGGGGAACAGAGAAAAAAGCTCATTTAGGACCTGCACTTACGAAGGGGGTAGGCAGCTGTATATCAGGGAGTAAACCTTCTGAGAATAAAAACAGCTGGAGCTTGTTAAGGTAATTACACAGGGGAAAGGATAATGTACTGGGAACTCCTCAGAAGAATCTGATTTGTGGTGAGGGGAGAGAGATAAAAGCTCATTTAGGAACGACATGAACATATTGCATACGTAGCTGTTTATCAGTAAATATCACCACTGAGATTAAGAAAAGCAGTAGCTTAATGAATTAAGTACTTCCT
>NW_025961903.1:0-27699 GCF_023159225.1 Perognathus longimembris pacificus | reverse complement strand
ACTGATAAACAGCTACCTACGCAGCATGTTCATGTCGTTCCTAATGAGCTTTTATCTCTCTCCCCTCACCACAAATCAGATTCTTCTGAATTGTTCCCAGTACATTAACCTTTCCCCTGTGTAATTACCTTAACAAGCTCCAGCTGTTTTTATTCTCAGCAGGTTTACTCACTGATATACAGCTGCCTACCCCCTTCGTAAGTGCAGGTACTAAAGGAGCTTTTTCTCTGTTCCCTCACCACAATCCAGATTCTTTTGGGGAGTTACCAGTACAGTAACCATACCAGGAAGTACTTAATTTATTAAGCTACTGCTTTTCTTAATCTCAGTGGAGATATTTACTGATAAACAGCTACCTACGCAGCATGTTCATGTCGTTCCTAAATGAGCTTTTATCTCTCTCCCCTCACCACAAATCAGATTCTTCTGAATTGTTCCCAGTACAATATCCTTTCCCCTGTGTAATTACCTTAACAACCTCCAGCTGTTTTTATTCTCAGAAGGTTTACTCCCTGATAAACAGCTGCCTACCCCCTTCGTAAGTGCAGGTCCTAAATGAGCTTTTTTCTCTGTTCCCTCACCACAATCCAGATTCTTTTGTGGAGTTACCAGTACAGTAACCATACCAGGAAGTACTTAATTTATTTAGCTCCTCCTTTTCTTAATCTCAGTGGAGATATTTACTGATAAACAGCTACCTACGCAGCATGTTGCTGTCGTTCCTAAATGAGCTTTTATCTCTCTCCCCTCACCACAAATCAGATTCTTCTGAGGAGTTCCCAGTACATTTTCCTTTCCCCTGTGTAATTACCTTAACAAGCTCCAGCTATTTTTATTCTCAGAAGGTTTACTCCCTGATATACAGCTGCCTACCCCCTTCGTAAGTGCAGGTCCTAAATGAGCTTTTGTCTCTGTTCCCTCACCCACAATCCAGATTCTTTTGGGGAGTTTCCAGTACAGTAACCATACCAGGAAATACTTAATTTATTAAGCTACTGCTTTTCTTAATCTCAGTGGAGATATTTACTGATAAACAGCTACCTACGCAGCATGTTCATGTCGTTCCTAAATGAGCTTTTATCTCTCTCCCTCACCACAAATCAGATTCTTCTGAATTGTTCCCAGTACATTAACCTTTCCCCTGTGTAATTACCTTAACAAGCTCCAGCTGTTTTTATTCTCAGCAGGTTTACTCACTGATATACAGCTGCCTACCCCCTTCGTAAGTGCAGGTCCTAAAGGAGCTTTTTCTCTGTTCCCTCACCACAATCCAGATTCTTTTGGGGAGTTACCAGTACAGTAACCATACCAGGAAGTACTTAATTTATTAAGCTACTGCTTTTCTTAATCTCAGTGGAGATATTTTCTGATAAACAGCTAAGTACGCAGCATGTTCATGTCGTTCCTAAATGAGCTTTTATCTCTCTCCCTCACGACAAATCAGATTCTTCTGAGGAGTTCCCAGTACATTATCCTTCCCGCTTTGTAATTACTTTAACAAGCTCCAGCTGTTTTTATTCTCAGAAGGTTTACTCCCTGATATACATCTGCCTACCCCCTTCGAAAGTGCAGGTCCTAAATGAGCTTTTTTTCTCTGTTCCCTCACCACAATCCAGATTCTTTGGTGAGTTACCAGTACAGAAACCATACCAGGAAGTACTTAATTTATTAAGCTTCTGCTTTTCTTAATCTCAGTGGAGATATTTACTGATAAACAGCTACCTAGGCAGCATGTTCATGTCGTTCCTAAATGAGCTTTTATCTCTCTCCCCTCACCACAAATCAGATTCTTCTGAATTGTTCCCAGTACATTATCCGTTCCCCTGTTTAATTACCTTAACAATCTCCAGCTGTTTTTATTCTCAGAAGGTTTACTCCCTTATATACAGCTGCCTACTCCCTTCGTAAGTGCAAGTCATAAATGAGCTTTGTTCTCTGTTCCCAAACCACAATCCAGATTCTTTTGGGGAGTTACCAGTACAGGAACGATACTAGGAAGTACTTAATTCATTAAGCTACTGCTTTTCTTAATCTCAGTGGTGATATTTACTGATAAACAGCTACGTATGCAATATGTTCATGTCGTTCCTAAATGAGCTTTTATCTCTCTCCCCTCACCACAAATCAGATTCTTCTGAGGAGTTCCCAGTACATTATCCTTTCCCCTGTGTATTTACCTTAACAAGCTCCAGCTGTTTTTATTCTCAGAAGGTTTACTCCCTGATATACAGCTGCCTACCCCCTTCGAAAGTGCAGGTCCTAAATGAGCTTTTTTCTCTGTTCCCAAACCACAATCCAGATTCTTTTGGGGAGTTACCAGTACAGTAACCATACCAGGAAGTACTTAATTTATTAAGCTACTGCTTTTCTTAATCTCAGTGGAGATATTTACTGATAAACAGCTACCTACGCAGCATGTTCATGTCGTTCCTAAATGAGCTTTTATCTCTCTCCCCTCACCACAAATCAGATTCTTCTGAGGAGTTCCCAGTACATTATCCTTTCCCCGTGTAATTACCTTAACAAGCTCCAGCTGTTTTTATTTTCAGAAGGTTTACTCCCTGATATACAGCTGCCTACCCCCTTCGTAAGTGCAGGTCCTAAATTAGCTTTTTTCTCTGTTCCCTCACCACAATCCAGATTCTTTGGGGAGTTACCGGTACAGTAACCATACCAGGAAGTACTTAATTTATTAAGCTACTGCTTTTCTTAATCTCAGTGGAGATATTTACTGATAAACAGCTACGTTGCAGCATGTCCATGTCGTCCCTAAATGAGCTTTTATCTCTCTCCCCTCACCACAAATCAGATTCTTCTGAGGAGTTCCCAGTACACTATCCTTTCCCCTGTGTAATTACCTTAACAAGCTCCAGCTGTTTTTATTCTCAGAAGGTTTACTCCCTGATATACAGCTGCCTACCCCCTTCGTAAGTGCAGGTCGTAAATGAGCTTTTTTCTCTGTTCCCTCACCACAATCCAGATTCTTTTGGGGAGTTACCAGTACAGTAACCATACCAGGAAGTACTTAAATTATTAAGCTACTGCTTTTCTTAATCTCAGTGGAGATATTTGCTGATAAACAGCTACCTACGCAGCATGTTCAAGTCGTTACTAAATGAGCTTTTATCTCTCTCCCCTCACCACAAATCAGATTCTTCTGAATTGTTCCCAGTACATTAACCTTTCCCCTGTGTAATTACCTTAACAAGCTCCAGCTGTTTTTATTCTCAGCAGGTTTACTCACTGATATACAGCTGCCTACCCCCTTCGTAAGTGCAGGTCCTAAAGGAGCTTTTTCTCTGTTCCCTCACCACAATCCAGATTCTTTTGGGGAGTTACCAGTACAGTAACCATACCAGGAAGTACTTAATTTATTAAGCTACTGCTTTTCTTAATCTCAGTGGAGATATTTTCTGATAAACAGCTAAGTACGCAGCATGTTCATGTCGTTCCTAAATGAGCTTTTATCTCTCTCCCCTCACGACAAATCAGATTCTTCTGAGGAGTTCCCAGTACATTATCCTTCCCGCTTTGTAATTACTTTAACAAGCTCCAGCTGTTTTTATTCTCAGAAGGTTTACTCCCTGATATACATCTGCCTACCCCCTTCGAAAGTGCAGGTCCTAAATGAGCTTTTTTCTCTGTTCCCTCACCACAATCCAGATTCTTTGGTGAGTTACCAGTACAGAACCATACCAGGAAGTACTTAATTTATTAAGCTTCTGCTTTTCTTAATCTCAGTGGAGATATTTACTGATAAACAGCTACCTAGGCAGCATGTTCATGTCGTTCCTAAATGAGCTTTTATCTCTCTCCCCTCACCACAAATCAGATTCTTCTGAATTGTTCCCAGTACATTATCCGTTCCCCTGTGTAATTACCTTAACGATCTCCAGCTGTTTTTATTCTCAGAAGGTTTACTCCCTTATATACAGCTGCCTACTCCCTTCGTAAGTGCAAGTCATAAATGAGCTTTGTTCTCTGTTCCCAAACCACAATCCAGATTCTTTTGGGGAGTTACCAGTACAGGAACGATACTAGGAAGTACTTAATTCATTAAGCTACTGCTTTTCTTAATCTCAGTGGTGATATTTACTGATAAACAGCTACGTATGCAATATGTTCATGTCGTTCCTAAATGAGCTTTTATCTCTCTCCCCTCACCACAAATCAGATTCTTCTGAGGAGTTCCCAGTACATTATCCTTTCCCCTGTGTAATTACCTTAACAAGCTCCAGCTGTTTTTATTCTCAGAAGGTTTACTCCCTGATATACAGCTGCCTACCCCCTTCGTAAGTGCAGGTCCTAAATGAGCTTTTTTCTCTGTTCCCTCAAACCACAATCCAGATTCTTTTGGGGAGTTACCAGTACAGTAACCATACCAGGAAGTACTTAATTTATTAAGCTACTGCTTTTCTTAATCTCAGTGGAGATATTTACTGATAAACAGCTACCTACGCAGCATGTTCATGTCGTTCCTAAATGAGCTTTTATCTCTCTCCCCTCACCACAAATCAGATTCTTCTGAGGAGTTCCCAGTACATTATCCTTTCCCCTGTGTAATTACCTTAACAAGCTCCAGCTGTTTTTATTTTCAGAAGGTTTACTCCCTGATATACAGCTGCCTACCCCCTTCGTAAGTGCAGGTCCTAAATTAGCTTTTTTCTCTGTTCCCTCACCACAATCCAGATTCTTTGGAGAGTTACCGGTACAGTAACCATACCAGGAAGTACTTAATATATTAAGCTACTGCTTTTCTTAATCTCAGTGGAGATATTTACTGATAAACAGCTACGTTGCAGCATGTCCATGTCGTCCCTAAATGAGCTTTTATCTCTCTCCCCTCACCACAAATCAGATTCTTCTGAGGAGTTCCCAGTACACTATCCTTTCCCCTGTGTAATTACCTTAACAAGCTCCAGCTGTTTTTATTCTCAGAAGGTTTACTCCCTGATATACAGCTGCCTACCCCCTTCGTAAGTGCAGGTCGTAAATGAGCTTTTTTCTCTGTTCCCTCACCACAATCCAGATTCTTTTGGGGAGTTACCAGTACAGTAACCATACCAGGAAGTACTTAAATTATTAAGCTACTGCTTTTCTTAATCTCAGTGGAGATATTTGCTGATAAACAGCTACCTACGCAGCATGTTCAAGTCGTTACTAAATGAGCTTTTATCTCTCTCCCCTCACCACAAATCAGATTCTTCTGAAGAATTCCCAGTACATTATCCTTTCCCCTGTGTAATTACCTTAACAAGCTCCAGCTGTTTTTATTCTCAGAATGTTTACTCCCTGATATACAGCTGCCTACCCCCTTCGTAAGTGCAGGTCCTAAATGAGATTTTTTCCCCGTTCCCTCACCACAATCCAGATTCTTTTGGGGAGTTACCAGTACAGTAACCATACCAGGAAGTACTTAATTTATTAAGCTACTGCTTTTCTTAATCTCAGTGGAGATATTTACTGATAAACAGCTACCTACGCAGCATGTTCATGTCGTTCCTAAATGAGCTTTTATCTCTCTCCCCTCTCCACAAATCAGACTCATCTGAGGAGATCCGAGTACATTATCCTTTCCCCTGTGTAATTACCTTAACAAGCTCCAGCTGTTTTTATTCTCAGAAGGTTTACTCCCTGATATACAGCTGCCTAACCCCTTCGTAAGTGCAGGTCCTAAATGAGCTTTTTTCTCTGTTCCCTCACCACAATCCAGATTCTTTTGTGGAGTTACCAGTACATTACACATACCAGGAAGTACTTAATTTATTAAGCTACTGCTTTTCTTAATCTCAGTGGAGATATTTACTGATAAACAGCTACCTAAGCAGCATGTTCATGTCGTTCTGAAATGAGCTTTTATCTCTCCCCTCACCACGAATCAGATTCTTCTGAGGAGTTCCCAGTACATTATCCTTTCCCCTGTGTAATTACCTTAACAAGCTCCAGCTGTTTTTATTCTCAGAAGGTTTACTCCCTGATATACAGCTGTCTACACCCTTCGTAAGTGCAGGTCCTAAATGAGCGTTTTTCTCTGTTCCCTCACCACAATCCAGATTCTTTTGGGGAGTTACCAGTACGTAACCGTCCCAGGAAGTACTTAATTTATTAAGCTACTGCTTTTCTTAATCTCAGTGGAGATATTTACTGATAAACAGCTACCTATGCAGCATGTTCATGTCGTTCCTAAAGGAGCTTTTATCTCTCTCCCCTCACCACAAATCAGATTCTTCTGAGGAGTTCACAGTACATTAACCTTTCCCCTGTGTAATTACCTTAACAAGCTCCAGCTGTTTTTATTCTCAGAAGGTTTACTCCCTGATATACAGCTGCCTACACCCTTCGTAAGTGCAGGTCCTAAATGAGCTTTTTTCTCTGTTCCCTCACCAAAATCCAGATTCTTTTGGGGAGTTACCAGTACAGCATCCATACCAGGAAGTACTTAATTTATTAAGCTACTGCTTTTCTTAATCTCAGTGGAGATATTTACTGATAAACAGCTACCTACGCAGCATGTTCATGTCGTTCCTAAATGAGCTTTTATCTCTCTCCCCTCACCACAAATCAGATTCTTCTGAGGAGTTCCCAGTACATTATCCTTTCCCCTGTGTAATTACCTTAACAAGCTCCAGCTGTTTTGATTCTCAGAAGGTTTACTCCCTGATATACAGCTGCCTACCCCCTTCGTAAGTGCAGGTCCTAAATGAGCTTTTTTCTCTGTTCCCTCACCACAGTCCAGATTCTTTTGGGGAGTTACCAGTACAGTAACAATACCAGGAAGTACTTAATTTATTAAGCTACTGCTTTTCTTAATCTCAGTGGAGATATTTACTGATAAACAGCTACGTACGCAGCATATTCCTGTCGTTCTTAAATGAGCTTTTATCTGTCTCCCCTCACCACAAATCAGATTCTTCTGAGGAGTTCCCGGTACATTACCCTTTCCCCTGTGTAATTACCTTAACAAGCTATAGCTGTTTTTATTCTCAGAAGGTTTACTCCCTGATATACAGCTGCCTACCCCCTTCGTAAGTGCAGGTCCTAAATGAGCTTTTTTCTCTGTTCCCTCACCACAATCCAGATTCTTTTGGGGAGTTACCAGTACAGTAACCATACCAGGAAGTACTTAATTTATTAAGCTACTGCTTTTCTTAATCTCAGTGGAGATATTTACTGATAAACACCTACCTCCGCTGCATGTTCATGACGTTCCTAAATGAGCTTTTATCTCTCTCCCCTCACCACAAATCAGATTCTTCTGGAGAGTTCCCAGTACTTTATCCTTTCCCCTGTGTAATTACCTTAACAAGCTCCACCTGTTTTTATTCTCAGAAGGTTTACTCCCTGATATACAGCTGCCTACCCCCTTCGTAAGTGCAGGTCCTAAATGAGCTTTTTTCTCTGTTCCCTCACCACAATCCAGATTCTTTTGGGGAGTTACCAGTACAGTAACCATACCAGGAAGTAATTAATTTATTAAGCTACTGCTTTTCTTAATCTCAGTGGAGATATTTACTGATAAGCAGCTACCTACGCAGCATGTTCATGTCGTTCCTAAATGAGCTTTTATCTCTCTCCCCTCACCACAAATCAAATTCTTCTGAGGAGTTCCAAGTACATTATCCTTTCCCCTGTGTAATTACCTTAACAAGCTCCAGCTGTTTTATTCTCAGTAGGTTTACTCCCTGATATACAGCTGCCTACCCCCTTCGTAAGTGCAGGTCCTAAATGAGCTTTTTTCTCTGTTCCCTCACCACAATCCAGATTCATTTGGGGAGTTACCAGTACAGTACCCATACCAGGAAGTACTTAATTTATTAAGCTACTGCTTTTCTTAATCTCAGTGGAGATATTTACTGATAAACAGCTACCTAAGCACCATGTTCGTGTCGTTCCTAAAAGAGCTTTTATCTCTCTCCCCACACCACAAATCAGATTCTTCTGAGGAGTTCCCAGTACATTATCCTTTCTCCTGTGTAATTACCTTAACAAGCTCCAGCTGTTTTTATTCTCAGAAGGTTTACTCCCTGATATACAGCTGCCTACCCCCTTCGTAAGTGCAGGTCCTAAATGAGCTTTTTTCTCTGTTCCCTCACCACAATCCAGATTCTTTTGGGGAGTTACCAGTACAGTAACCATACCAGGAAGTACTTAATTTATTAAGCTACTGCTTTTCTTAATCTCAGTGGAGATATTTACTGATAAACCGCTACCTACACAGCATGTTCATGTCGTTCCTAAATGAGCTTTTATCTCTCTCCCCTCACCACAAATCAGATACTTCTGAAATGTTCCCAGTACATTATCCTTTCCCCTGTGTAATTACCTTAACAAGCTCCAGCTGTTTTTATTCTCAGAAGGTTTACTCCCTGATATACAGCTTCCTACCCCCTTCGTAAGTGCAGGTCCTAAATGAGCTTTTTTCTCTGTTCCCTCACCACAATCCAGATTCTTTTGGGGAGTTACCAGTACAGTAACCATACCAGGAAGTACTTAATTTATTAAGCTACTGCTTTTCTTAATCTCAGTGGAGATATTTACTGATAAACCGCTACCTACGCAGCATGTACATGTCGTTCCTAAATGAGCTTTTATCTCTCTCCCCTCACCACAAATCAGATTTTTCTGAAATGTTCCCAGTACATTATCCTTTCCCCTGTGTAATTACCTTAACAACCTCCAGCTGTTTTTATTCTCAGAAGGTTTACTCCCTGATATACAGCTGCCTACCCCCTTCGTAAGTGCAGGTCCTAAATGAGCTTTTTTCTCAGTTCCCTCACCACAATCCAGATTCTTTTGGGGAGTTACCAGTACAGTATCGATACCAGGAAGTACTTAATTTATTAAGCTACTGCTTTTCTTAATCTCAGTGGAGATATTTACTGATAAACAGCTACCTACGCAGCATGTTCATGTCGTTCCTAAATGAGCTTTTATCTCTCTCCCCTCACCACAAATCAGATTCTTCTGAGGAGTTCCCAGTACATTGTCCTTTCCCTGTGTAATTACCTTAACAAGCTCCAGCTGTTTTTATTCTCAGAAGGTTTACTCCCTGATATCCAGCTGCTTACCACGTCGTAAGTGCGGTCCTAAATGAGCTTTTTTCTCTGTTCCCTCACCACAATCCAGATTCTTTTGGGGAGTTACCAGTACAGTAACGATACCAGAAAGTACTTAATTTATTAAGCTACTGCTTTTCTTAATCTCAGTGGAGATATTTACTGATAAACAGCTACCTACGCAGCATGATAATGTCGTTCCTAAATGAGCTTTTATCTCTCTCCCCTCATCGCAAATCAGATTCTTCTGAGGAGTTCCCAGTACATTATCCTTTCCCCTGTGTAATTACCTTAACAAGCTCCAGCTGTTTTTATTCTCAGAAGGTTTACTCCCTGATATACAGCTGACTACACCCTTCGTAAGTGCAGGTCCTAAATGAGCTTTTTTCTCTGTTCCCTCACCACAATCGAGATTCTTTTGGGGAGTTACCAGTACAGTAACCATACCAGGAAGTACTTAATTTATTAAGCTACTGCTTTTCTTAATCTCAGTGGAGATATTTACTGATAAACAGCTACCTACGCAGCATGTTCCTGTCGTTCCTAAATGATCTTTTATCTCTCTCCCTTCACCACAAATCAGATTCTTCTGAGGAGTTCCCGGTACATTATCCTTTCCACTGTGTAATTACCTTAACAAGCTCCAGCTGTTTTTATTCTCAGAAGGTTTAGTCCCTGATATACAGCTGCCTACCCCCTTCGTAAGTGCAGGTCCTAAATGAGCTCTTTTCTCTGTTCCCTCACCACAATCCAGATTCTTTTGGGGAGTTAGCAGTACAGTAACCATACCAGGAAGTACTTAATTTATTAAGCTACTGCTTTTCTTAATCTCAGTGGAGATATTTACTGATAAACAGCTACCTACGCAGCATGTTCATGTCGTTCCTAAATGAGCTTATATCTCTCTCCCCTCACTACAAATCAGTTTCTTCTGAGGAGTTCCCAGTACATTATCCTTTCCCCTGTGTAATTACCTTAACAAGGTCCAGCTGTTTTTATTCTCAGAAGGTTTACTCCCTGATATACTGCTGCCTATCCCCTTCGTAAGTGCAGGTCCTAAATGAGCTTTTTTCTCTGTTCCTTCACCACAATCCAGATTCTTCTGGGGACTTACCAGTACAGTAACCATACCAGGAAGTACTTAATATATTAAGCTACTGCTTTTCTTAATCTCAGTGGAGATATTTACTGATAAGCAGCTGTCTACGCAGCATGTTCATGTCGTTCATAAATGAGCTTTTATATCTCTCCCCTCACCACAAATCAGATTCTTCTGAGGAGTTCCTAGTACATTATCCTTTCCACTGTGTAATTACCTTAACAAGCTCCAACTGATTTTATTCTCAGAAGGTTTACTCCCTGATATACAGCTGCCTACCCCCTTCGTAAGTGCAGGTCCTAAATGAGCTTTTTTCTTTGTTCCCGCACCACAGTCCAGATTCTTTTGGGTAGTTACCAGTACAGTAACCATACCAGGAAGTACTTAATTTATTAAGCTACTGCTTTTCTTAATCTCAGTGGAGATATTTACTGATAAACAGCTACCTACGCAGCATGTTCATGTCGTTCCTAAAGGAGCTTTTATCTCTCTCCCCTCACCACGAATCAGATTCTTCTGAGGAATTCCCAGTACATTATCCTTTCCCCTGTGTAATTACCTTAACAAGCTCCAGCTGTTTTTATTCTCAGAAGGTTTACTCCCTGATATACAGCTGCCTACCCCCTTCGTAAGTGCAGGTCCTAAATGAGCTTTTTTCTCTGTTCCCTCACCACAATCCAGATTCTTTTGGGGAGTTACCAGGACAGTAACCATACCAGGAAGTACTTAATTTATTAAGCTACTGCTTTTCTTAATCTCAGTGGAGATATTTTCTGATAAACAGCTACATACGCAGCATGTTCATGTCGTTCCTAAATGAGCATTTACCTCTCTCCCCTCACCACAAATCAGATTCTTCGGAGGAGTTCCCAGTACATTATGCTTTCCCCTGTGTAATTACCTTAAGAAACTCCAGCTGATTTTATTCTCAGAAGGTTTACTCACTGATATACATCTGCCTACCCCCTTCGTAAGTGCAGGTCCGAAATGAGCTTTTTTCTCTGTTCCCTCACCAAAATCCAGATTCTTTTGGGGAGTCACCAGTACAGGAACCATACCAGGAAGTACTTAATTTATTAAGCTACTGCTTTTCTTAATCTCAGTGGAGATATTTACTCATAAACAGCTACCTACGCAGCATGTTCATGTCGTTCCTAAATGAGCATTTATCTCTCTCCCCTCACCACAAATGAGATTCTTCTGAGGAGTTCCCAGTACATTATGCTTTCCCCTGTGTAATTACCTTAACAAGCTCCAGCTGTTTTTATTCTCAGAAGGTTTACTCCCTGATATACAGCTGCCTACCCCCTTCGTAAGTGCAGGTCCTAAATGAGCTTTTTTCTCTGTTCCCTCACCACAATCCAGATTCTTTTGGGGAGTTACCAGTACAGTACCCATACCAGGAAGTACTTAATTTATTAAGCTACTGCTTTTCTTAATCTCAGTGGAGATATTTACTGATAAACAGCTACCTACGCAGCATGTTCATGTCGTTCCTAAATGAGCTTTTATCTCTCTCCCCTCACCACAAATCAGATTCTTCTGAGGAGTTCCCAGTACATTATCCTTTCCCCTGTGTAATTACCTTAACAAGCTACAGCTCTTTTTATTCTCAGAAGGTTTACTCCCTGATATACTGCTGCCTACCCCCTTCGTAAGTGCAGGTCCTAAATGAGCTTTCTTCTCTATTCCCTCACCACAATCGAGATTCTTTTGGGGAATTACCAGTAGAGTAACCATACCAGGAAGTACTTAATTTATTAAGCTACTGCTTTTATTAATCTCAGTGGAGATAGTTACTGATAAACAGCTACCTACGCAGCATGTTCATGTCGTTCATAAATGACCTTTTATCTCTCTCCCCTCACCACAAATCAGATTCTTCTGAGGAGTTCCCAGTACATTATCCTTTCCCCTGTGTAATTACCTTAACAAGCTCCAGCTGTTTTTATTTCCAGAAGGGATACTCCCTGATGTACAGCTGCCTACCCCCTTAGTATATGCAGGTCCTAAATGAGCTTTTTTCTCTGTTCCCGCACCACAACCCAGATTCTTTTGGGGAGTTACCCGTACAGTAACCATACCAGGAAGTACTTAATTTATTAAGCTACTGCTTTGGTTAATCTCAGTGGAGATATTTACTGATAAACAGCTACCTACGCAGCATGTTCATTTCGTTCCTAAATGAGCTTTTATCTCTCTCCGCTCACCACAAATCAGATTCTTCTGAGGAGTTCCCAGTACATTATCCTTTCCCCTGTGTAATTACCTTAACAAGTTCCAGCTGTTTTTATTCTCAGAAGGTTTACTCCCTGATATACAGCTGCCTACCCCCTTCGTAAGTGCAGGTCCTAAATGAGATTTTTTCTCTGTTCCCTCACCACAATCCAGATTCTTTTGAGGAGTTACCAGTACAGTAACCATACCATGAAGTACTTAATTTATTAAGCTACTGCTTTTCTTAATCTCAGTGGAGATATTTACTGATAAACAGCTACCTACGCAGCATGTTCATGTGGTTCCTAAATGAGCTTTTATCTCTCTCCCCTCAGCACAAATCAGATTCTTCTGAGGTGTTCCCAGTACATTATCCTTTCCTCTGTGTAATTACCTTAACAAGCTCCAGCTATTTTTATTCTCAGAAGGTTTACTCCCTGATATGCAGCTGCCTACCCCCTTCGTAAGTGCAGGTTCTAAATGAGCTATTTTCTCTGTTCCCTCACCACAATCCAGATTCTTTTGGGGAGTTACCAGTACAGTAACCATACCAGGAAGTACTTAATTTATTAAGCTACTGCTTTTCTTAATCTCAGTGGAGATATTTACTGATAAACAGCTACCTACGCAGCATGTTCATGTCGTTCCTAAATGAGCTTTTATCGCTCTCCCCTCACCACAAATCAGATTCTTCTGAGGAGTTCCCAGTACATAATCCTTTCCCCTGTGTAAGTACCTTAACAAGCTCCAGCTGTTTTTATTCTCAGAAGGTTTACTCCCTGATATACAGGTGCCTACCCCCTTCGTAAGTGCAGGTCCTAAATGAGCTTTTTTCTCTGTTCCCTCACCACAATCCAGATTCTTTTGGGGAGTTACCAGTACAGTAACCATACCAGGAAGTACTTAATTTCTTAAGCTACTGCTTTTCTTAATCTCAGTGGAGATATTTACTGATAAACAGCTACCTACGCAGCATGTTCATGTCGTTCATAAATGAGCTTTTATATCTCTCCCCGCACCCCAAATCAGATTCTTCTGAGGAGTTCCCAGTACATTATCCTTTCCAATGTGTAATTACCTTAACAAGCTCCAGCTGTTTTTATTCTCAGAAGGTTTACTCCCTGATATACTGCTGCCTACCCCCTTCATAAGTGCAGGTCCTAAATGAGCTTTTTTCTCTGTTCCCTCACCACAATCCACATTCTTTTGTGGAGTAACCAGTACAGGAACCATACCAGGAAGTACTTAATTTATTAAGCTACTACTTTTCTTAATCTCAGTGGAGATATTTACTGATAAACAGCTACGTACGCATCATGTTCATGTCGTTCCTAAATGAGCTTTTATCTCTCTCCCCTCACCACGAATCAGATTCTTCTGAGGAGTTCCCAGTACATTATCCTTTCCCCTGTGTAATTACCTTAACAAGCTCCAGCTGTTTTTATTATCAGAAGGTTTACTCCCTGATATACAGCTGCCTACCCCCTTCGTAAGTGTAGGTCCTAAATGAGCTTTTTCTCTGTTCCCTCACCACAATCCAGATTCTTTTGTGGAGTTACCAGTACAGTAACCATACCAGGAAGTACTTAATTTATTAAGCTTCTGCTTTTCTTAATCTCAGTGGAGATATTTACTGATAAACAGCTACTTACGCAGCATGTTCATGTGGTTCCGAAATGAGCTTTTATCTCTCTCCCCTCACCACAAATCAGATTCTTCTGAGGAGTTCCCAGTATAATCCTTTCCCCTGTGTAATTACCTTAACAAGCTCCAGCTGTTTTTATTGTCAGAAGGTTTACTCCCTGATATATAGCTGCCTACCCCCTTCGTAAGTGCAGGTAATAAATGAGTTTTTTTCTCTGTTCCCTCACCACAATCCAGATTCTTTTGGGGAGTTACCAGTACAGTAACCATACCAGGAAGTACTTAATTTATTAAGCTACTGCTTTTCTTAATCTCAGTGGAGATATTTACTGATAAACAGCTACCTACGCAGCATGTTCATGTAGTTCCTAAATGAGCTTTTATCTCTCCCCTCACCACAAATCAGATTCTACTGAGGAGTTCCCAGTACATTATCCTTTCCACTGTGTAATTACCTTAACAAGCTCCAGCTGTTTTTATTCTCAGAAGGTTTACTCCCTGATATACTGCTTCCTAACCCCTTCATAAGTGCAGGTCCTAAATGAGCTTTTTTCTCTGTTCCCTCACCACAATCCAGATTCTTTTCTGGAGTAAACAGTACAGGAACCATACCAGGAAGTACTTAATTTATTAAGCTACTGCGTTTCTTAATCTCTTTGGAGATATTTACTGATAAATAGCTACCTACGCAGCATGTTCATGTCGTTCCTAAATGAGCATTTATCTCTCTCCCCTCACCACAAATCAGATTCTTCTGAGGAGTTCCCACTACATTATCCTTTCCCCTGTGTAATTACCTTAACAAGCTCCAGCTGTTTTTATTCTCAGAAGGTTTACTCCCTGATATACAGCTGACTACCCCCTTCGTAAGTGCAGGTCCTAAATGAGGTTTTTTCTCTATTCCCTCACCACAATCCAGATTCTTTTGGGGAGTTACCAGTACAGTAACCATACCAGGAAGTACTTAATTTATTAAGCTACTGCTTTTCTTAATCTCAGTGGAGATATTTACTGATAAACAGCTACCTACGCAGCATGTTCATGTCGTTCCTAAATGAGCTTTTATCTCTCTCCCCTCACCACAAATCAGATTCTTCTGAGGAGTTCCCAGTACATTATCCTTTCCCCTGTGTAATTACCTTAACAAGAAGGTTTACTACCTGATATACAGCTTCCTACCCCCTTCGTAAGTGCAGGTCCTAAATGAGCTTTTTTCTCTGTTCCCTCACCACAATCCAGATTCTTTTGGGGAGTTACCAGTACAGTATCCATACCAGGAAGTACTTAATTTATTAAGCTACTGCTTTTCTTAATCTCACTGGAGATAGTTACTTATAAACAGCTACATACGCAGCATGTTCATGTCGTTCCTAAATGAGCTTTTATCTCTCTCCCCTCACCACAAATCAGATTCTTCTGAGGAGTTCCCAGTACATTATCCTTTCCCCTGTGTAATTACCTTAACAAGCTCCAGCTATTTTTATCCTCAGAAGTTTTACTCGCTGATATACAGCTGCCTACCCCCTTCGTAAGTGCAGGTCCTAAATGAGCTTTTTTCTCTGTTCCCTCACCACAATCCAGATTCTTTTGGGGAGTTACCAGTACAGTAACCATACCAGGAAGTACTTAATTTATTAAGCTACTGCTTTTCTTAATCTCAGTGGAGATATTTACTGATAAACAGCTACCTACGCTGCATGTTCATGTAGTTCCTAAATGAGCTTTTATATCTCTCCCCTCACCACAAATCAGATTCTTCTGAGGAGTTCCCAGTACATTATCCTTTCCACTGTGTAATTACCTTAACAAGCTCCAGCTGTTTTTATTCTCAGAAGGTTTACTCCCTGATATACTGCTTCCTAACCCCTTCATAAGTGCAGGTCCTAAATGAGCTTTTTTCTCTGTTCCCTCACCACAATCCAGATTCTTTTCTGGAGTAAACAGTACAGGAACCATACCAGGAAGTACTTAATTTATTAAGCTACTGCGTTTCTTAATCTCTGTGGAGATATTTACTGATAAACAGCTACCTACGCAGCATGTTCATGTCGTTCCTAAATGAGCATTTATCTCTCTCCCCTCACCACAAATCAGATTCTTCTGAGGAGTTCCCACTACATTATCCTTTCCCCTGTGTAATTACCTTAACAAGCTCCAGCTGTTTTTATTCTCAGAAGGTTTACTCCCTGATATACAGCTGACTACCCCCTTCATAAGTGCACGTCCTAAATGAGCTTTTTTCTCTGTTCCCTCACCACAATCCAGATTCTTTTGGGGAGTTACCAGTAGAGTAACCATACCAGGAAGTACTTAATTTATTAAGCTACTGCTTTTCTTGATCTCAGTGGAGATATTTACTGATAAACAGCTACCTACGCAGCATGTTCATGTCGTTCCTAAATGAGCTTTTATCTCTCTCCCCTCACCACAAATCAGATTCTTCTGAGGAGTTCCCAGTACATTATCCTTTCCCCTGTGTAATTACCTTAACAAGAAGGTTTACTACCTGATATACAGCTGCCTACCCCCTTCGTAAGTGCAGGTCCTAAATGAGATTTTTCTCTGTTCCCTCACCACAATCCAGATTCTTTTGGGGAGTTACCAGTACAGTATCCATACCAGGAAGTACTTAATTTATTAAGCTACTGCTTTTCTTAATCTCACTGGAGATAGTTACTTATAAACAGCTACATATGCAGCATGTTCATGTCGTTCCTAAATGAGCTTTTATCTCTCAACCCTCACCACAAATCAGATTCTTCTGAGGAGTTCCCAGTACATTATCCTTTCCCCTGTGTAATTACCTAAACAAGCTCCAGCTGTTTTTATTCCCAGAAGGGATACTCCCTGATGTACAGCTGCCTACCCCCTTAGTAAGTGCAGGTCCTAAATGAGCTTTTTTCTCTGTTCCCGCACCACAATCCAGATTCTTTTGGGGAGTTACCAGTAGAGTAACCATACCAGGAAGTACTTAATTTATTAAGCTACTGCTTTTCTTAATCTCCGTGGAGATATTTAGTGATAAACAGCTACGTACGCAGCATGTTCATGTCGTTCCTAAATGAGCTTTTATCTCTCTCCCCTCACCACAAATCAGATTCTTCTGAGGAGTTCCCAGTACATTATCCTTTCCCCTGTGTAATTACCTTAACAAGCTCCAGCTGTTTTTATTATCAGAAGGTTTACTCCCTGATATACAGCTGCCTACCTCCTTCGTAAGTGTAGGTCCTAAAAGAGCTTTTTTCTCTGTTCCCTCACCACAATCCAGATTCTTTTGTGGAGTTACCCGTACAATACCCATACGAGGAAGTATTTAATTTACTAAGCTACTGCTTTTCTTAATCTCAGTGGAGATATTTACTGATAAACAGCTACCTACACAGCATGTTCATGTCGTTCCTAAATGAGCTTTTATCTCTCTCCCCTCACCACAAATCAGATTCTACTGAGGAGTTCCCAGTACATTATCCATTCCCCTGTGTAATTACCTTAACAAGCTCCAGCTGTTTTTATTCTCAGAAGGTTTACTCCCTGATATACAGCTGCCTACCCCCTTCGTAAGTGCAGGTCCTATATGAGCTTTTTTCTCTGTTCCCTCACCACAATCCAGATTCTTTTGGGGAGTTACCAGTACAGTAACCATACCAGGAAGTACTTAATTCATTAAGCTACTGCTTTTCTTAGTCGCAGTGTAGATATTTACTGATAAACAGCTACCTAAGCAGCATGTACATGTCGTTCCTAAATGAGCTTTTATCTCTCTCCCCTCACCACAAATGAGATTCTTCTGAGGAGTTCCCAGTACATTATCCTTTCCCCTGTGTAATTACCTTAACAAACTAAAGCTGTTTTTATTCTCAGAAGGTTTACTCCCTGATATACAGCTGCCTACCCCCTTCGTAAGTGCAGGTCCTAAATGAGCTTTTTCTCTGTTCCCTCACCACAATGCAGATTCTTTTGCGGAGTTACCAGTACAGTAACCATACCAGGAAGTACTTAATTTATTAAGCTACTGCTTTTCTTAATCTCAGTGGAGATATTTACTGACAAAGATCTACCTACGCAGCATGTTCATGTCGTTCCTAAATGAGCTTTTATCTCTCTCCCCTCACCACAAATCAGATTCTTCTGAGGAGTTCCCAGTACATTATCCTTTCCCCTGTGTAATTACCTTAAAAAGCTCCAGCTGTTTTTATTCTCAGAAGGTTTACTCCCTGATATACAGCTGCCTACCCCCTTCGTAAGTGCTGGTCCTAAATGAGCTTTTTCTTTGTTCCCTCACCACAATCCAGATTCTTTTGGGGAGTTACCAGTACAGTAACCGTACCAGGAAGTACTTAATTTATTAAGCTACAGCTTTTCTTAATCTCAGTGGAGATATTTACTGACAAACAGCTACCTACGCAGCATGTTCATGTCGTTCCTAAATGAGCTTTTATCTCTCTCCCGTCACCACAAATCAGATTCTTCTGAGGAGTTCCCAGTACATTATCCTTTCCCCTGTGTAATTACCTTAACAAGATCCGGCTGTTTTTATTCTCAGAAGGTTTACTCCCTGATATACAGCTGCCTACCCCCTTCGTAAGTGCAGGTCCTAAATGAGCTTTTTTCTCTGTTCCCTCACCACAATCCAGATTCTTTTGGAGAGTTACCAGTACAGTAACCATACCAGGAAGTACTTAATTTATTAAGCTACTGCTTTTCTTAATCTCAGTGGAGATATTTACTGATAAACAGCTACCTACGCAGCATGTTCATGTCGTTCCTAAATGAGATTTATCTCTCTCCCCTCACCACAAATCAGATTCTTCTGAAGAGTTCCCAGTACATTATCCTTTCCCCTGTGTAAGTACCTTAACAAGCTCCAGCTGTTTTTATTCTCAGAAGGTTTACTCCCTGATATACAGCTGCCTACCCCCTTCGTAAGTGCAGGTCCTAAATGAGCTTTTTCTCTGTTCCCTCACCACAATCCAGATTCTTTTGGGGAGTTACCAGTACAGTAACCATACCAGGAAGTACTTAATTTATTAAGCTACTGCTTTTCTTAATCTCAGTGGAGATATTTACTGACAAAGAGCTACCTACGCAGCATGTTCATATCGTTCCTAAATGAGCTTTTATCTCTCTCCCCTCACCACAAATCAGATTCTTCTGAGGAGTTCCCAGTACATTATCCTTTCCCCTGTGTAATTACCTTAAAAAGCTCCAGCTGTTTTTATTCTCAGAAGGTTTACTCCCTGATATACAGCTGCCTACCCCCTTCGTAAGTGCAGGTCCTAAATGAGCTTTTTCTCTGTTCCCTCACCACAATCCAGATTCTTTTGGGGAGTTACCAGTACAGTAACCGTACCAGGAAGTACTTAATTTATTAAGCTACAGCTTTTCTTAATCTAAGTGGAGATATTTACTGACAAACAGCTACCTACGCAGCATGTTCATGTCGTTCCTAAATGAGCTTTTATCTCTCTCCCGTCACCACAAATCAGATTCTTCTGAGGAGTTCCCAGTACATTATCCTTTCCCCTGTGTAATTACCTTAACAAGCTCCAGCTGTTTTTATTCTCAGAAGGTTTACTCCCTGATATACAGCTGCCTACCCCCTTCGATAGTGCAGGTCCTAAATGAGCTTTTTTCTCTGTTCCCTCACCACAATCCAGATTCTTTTGGAGAGTTACCAGTACAGTAACCATACCAGGAAGTACTTAATTTATTAAGCTACTGCTTTTCTTAATCTCAGTGGAGATATTTACTGATAAACAGCTACCTACGCAGCATGTTCATGTCGTTACTAAATGAGATTTATCTCTCTCCCCTCACCACAAATCAGATTCTTCTGAAGAGTTCCCAGTACATTATCCTTTCCCCTGTGTAAGTACCTTAACAAGCTCCAGCTGTTTTTATTCTCAGAAGGTTTACTCCCTGATATACAGCTGCCTACCCCCTTCGTAAGTGCAGGTCCTAAATGAGCTTTTTTCTCTGTTCCCTCACCACAATCCAGATTCTTTTGGGGAGTTACCAGTACAGTAACCATACCAGGAAGTACTTAATTTATTAAGCTACTGCTTTTCTTAATCTCAGTGGAGATATTTACTGATAAACAGCTACCTACGCAGCATGTTCATGTCGTTCCTAAATGAGCTTTTATCTCTCTCCCCTCACCACAAGTCAGATTCTTCTGAGGAGTTCCCAGTACATTATCCTTTCCCCTGTGTAATTACCTTAACAAGCTCCAGCTGTTTTTATTCTCAGAAGGTTTACTCCCTGATATACAGCTGCCTACCCCCTTCGTAAGTGCAGGTCCTAAATGAGCTTTTTTCTCTGTTCCCTCACCACAATCCAGATTCTTTTGGGGAGTTACCAGTACAGTAACCATACCAGGAAGTACTTAATTTATTAAGCTACTGCTTTTCTTAATCTCAGTGGAGATATTTACCGATAAACAGCTACCTACGCAGCATGTTCATGTCGTTCCTAAATGAGCTTTTATCTCTCTCCCCTCACCACAAATCAGATTCTTCTGAGGAGTTCCCAGTACATTATCCTTTCCTCTGTGTAATTACCTTAACAAGCTCCAGCTGTTTTTATTATCAGAAGGTTTACTCCCTGATATACAGCTGCCTACCCCCTTCGTAAGTGTAGGTCCTAAATGGGCTTTTTTCTCTGTTCCCTCACCACAATCCAGATTCTTTTGGGGAGTTACCAGTACAGTAACCATACCAGGAAGTACTTAATTTATTAAGATACTGCTTTTCTTAATCTCAGTGGAGATATTTACTGATAAACAGCTACGTACGCAGCATGTTCATGTCGTTCCTAAATGAGCTTTTATCTCTCTCCCCTCACCACAAATCAGATTCTTCCGAGGAGTTCCCAGTACATTATCCTTTCCCCTGTGTAATTACCTTAACAAGCTCCAGCTGTTTTTATTCTCAGAAGGTTTACTCCCTGATATACAGCTGCCTACCCCCTTCGTAAGTAGAGGTCCTAAATGAGCTTTTTTCTCTGTTCCCTCACCACAATCCAGATTCTTTTGGGGAGTAACCAGTACAGTAACCATACCAGGAAGTACTTAATTTATTAAGCTACTGCTTTTCTTAATCTCAGTGGAGATATTTACTGATAAACAGCTACGTATGCAGCATGTTCATGTCTTTCCTAAATGAGCTTTTATCTCTCTCCCCTCACCACAAATCAGATTCTTCTGAGGAGTTCCCAGTACTTCATCTTTTCCCCTGTGTAATTACCTTAACAAGCTCCAGCTGTTTTTATTCTCAGAAGGTTTACTCCCTGATATACAGCTGCCTACCCCCTTCGTAAGTGCAGGTCCTAAATGAGCTTTTTTGTCTGTTCTCTTACCACAATCCAGATTCTTTTGGGGAGTTACAAGTACAGTAACCATACCAGGAAGTACTTAACTTTATTAAGCTACTGCTTTTCTTAAACTCAGTGGAGATATTTACTGATAAACAGCTACCTACGCAGCATGTTCATGTCGTTCCTAAATGAGCTTTTATCTCTCTCCCCTCACCACAAATCAGATTCTTCTGAGGAGTTCCCAGTACATTATCCTTTCCCCTGTGTAATTACCTTAACAAGTTCCAGCTGTTTTTATTCTCAGAAGGTTTACTCCCTGATATACAGCTGCCTACCCCCTTAGTAAGTGCAGGTCATAAATGAACTTTTTTCTCTGTTCCTTCACCACAATCCAGATTCTTTTGGGGAGTTACCAGTACAGTAACCATACCAGGAAGTACTTAATTTATTAAGCTACTGCTTTTCTTAATCTCAGTGGAGATATTTACTGATAAACAGCTACCTACGCAGCATGTTCATGTCGTTCCTAAATGAGCTTTTATCTCTCTCCCCTCACCACAAATTAGATTGTTCTGAGGAGTTCCCAATACTTTATAATTTCCCCTGTGTAATTACCTTAACAAGCTCCAGCTGTTTTTATTCTCAGAAGGTTTACTCCCTGATATACAGCTGCCTACCCCCTTCGTCAGTGCAGGTCCTAAATGAGCTTTTTTCCCTGTTCCCTCACCACAATCAAGATTCTTTAGGGGAGTTACCAGTACAGTAACCATACCAGGAAGTACTTAATTTATTAAGCTATTGCTTTTCTTAATCTCAGTGGAGATATTTACTGATAAACAGCTACCTACGCAGCAAGTTCATGTCGTTCCTAAATGAGCTTTTATCTCTCTCCCCTCACCACAAATCAGATTCTTGTGAGTAGTTCCCAGTACATTATCCTTTCCCCTGTGTAATTACCTTAACAAGCTCCAGCTGTTTTTATTCTCAGAAGGTTTACTCTCTGATATACAGCTGCCTTCCCCCTTCGTAAGTGCAGGTCCTAAATGAGCTTTTTTCTCTGTTCCCTCACCACAATCCAGATTCTTTTGGGGAGTTACCAGTACAGTAACCATACCAGGAAGTACTTAATTTATTAAGCTACTGCTTTTCTTAATCTCAGTGGAGATATTTACTGATAAACAGCTACCTACGCAGCATGTTCATGTCGTTCCTAAATGAGCTTTTATCTCTCTCCCCTCACCACAAATCAGATTCTTCTGAGGAGTTCCCAGTACATTATCCTTTCCCTGCGTTATTACCTTAACATGCTCCAGCTGTTTTTATTCTCAGAAGGTTTACTCCCTGATATACAGCTGCCTACCCCCTTCGTAAGTGCAGGTCCTAAATGAGCTTTTTTCTCTGTTCCCTCACCACAATCCAGATTCTTTTGGGGAGTTACCAGTACAGTAACCATACCAGGAAGTACTTAATTTATTAAGCTACTGCTTTTCTTAATCTCAGTGGAGATATTTACTGATAAACAGCTACCTACGCAGCATGTTCATGTCGTTCCTAAATGAGCTTTTATCTCTCTCCCCTCACCACAAATCAGATTCTTGTGATGAGTTCCCAGTACAATATCCTTTCCCCTGTGTAATTACCTTAACAAGCTCCAGCTGTTTTTATTCTCAGAAGGTTTACTCCCTGATATACAGCTGCCTACCCCCTTCGTAAGTGCAGGTCCTAAATGAGCTTTTTTCTCTGTTCCCTCACCACAATCCAGATTCGTTTGGGGAGTTACCAGTACAGTAACCATACCAGGAAGTACTTAATTTATTAAGCTACTGCTTTTCTTAATCTCAGTGGAGATATTTACTGATAAACAGCTAAGTACGCAGCATGTTCATGTCGTTCCTGAATGAGCTTTTATCTCTCTCCCCTCACCACAAATCAAATTCTTCTGAGGAGTTCCCAGTACATTATCCTTTCCCCTGTGTAATTACCTTAACAAGCTCCAGCTGTTTTTATTCTCAGAAGGTTTACTCCCTGATATACAGCTGCCTACCCCCTTCGTAATTGCAGGTCCTAAATGAGCTTTTTTCTCTGTTCCCTCACCACAATCCAGATTCTTTTGGGGAGTTACCAGTACAGTAACCATACCAGGAAGTACTTAATTTATTAAGCTACTGCTTTTCTTAATCTCAGTGGAGATATTTACTGATAAACAGCTACCTAGGCAGCATGTTCATGTCGTTCCTAAATGAGCTTTTATCTCTCTCCCCTCACCACAAATCAGATTCTTCTGAGGAGTTCCCAGTACATTATCCTTTCCCCTGTGTAATTACCTTAACAAGCTCCAGCTCTTTTTATTCTCAGAAGGTTTACTCCCTGATATACAGCTGCCTACCCCCTTCGTAAGAGCAGGTCCTAAATGAGCTTTTTTCTCTGTTCCCTCACCACAATCCAGATTCTTTTGGGGAATTACCAGTACAGTAACCATACCAGGAAGTACTTAATTTATTAAGCTACTGCTTTTCTTAATCTCAGTGGAAATATTTACTGATAAACAGCTACGTATGCAGCATGTTCATGTCGTTCCTAAATGAGCTTTTATCTCTCTCTCCTCACCACAAATCAGATTCTTCTGAGGAGTTCCCAGTACTTCATCCTTTCCCCTGTGTAATTACCTTAACAAGCTCCAGCTGTTTTTATTCTCAGAAGGTTTACTCCCTGATATACAGCTGCCTACCCCCTTCGTAAGTGCAGGTCCTAAATGAGCTTTTTTCTCTGTTCCCTCACCACAATCCAGATTTTTTTGGGTATTTACCAGTACAGTAACCATACCAGGAAGTACTTAATTTATTAAGCTACTGCTTTTCTTAATCTCAGTGGAGATATTTAATGATATACAGCTACCTACGCAGCTTGTTCATGTCGTTCCTAAATGAGCTTTTATCTCTCTCACCTCAACACAAATCAGATTCTTCTGAAGAGTTCCCAGTACATTATCCTTTCCGCTGTGTAATTACCTTAACAAGACCCAGCTGTTTTTATTCTCAGAAGTTTCACTCCCTGATATACAGCTGCCTACCCCCTTCGTAAGTGCAGGTCCTAAATGAGCTTTTTTCTCTGTTCCCTCACCACAATCCAGATTCTTTTGGGGAGTTACCAGTACAGTAACCATACCAGGAAGTACTTAATTTATTAAGCTACTGGTTTTTTTAATCTCAGTGGAGATATTTACTGATAAGCAGCTACGTACGCAGCATGTTCATGTCGTTCCTAAATGAGCTTTTATCTCTCTCCCCTCACCACAAATCAGATTCTTTTGAGGAGTTCCCAGTACATTATCCTTTCCCCTGTGTAATTACCTTAACAAGCTCCAGCTGTTTTTATTCTCAGAAGGTTTACTCCCTGATATACAGCTGCCTACCCCCTTCGTAAGTGCAGGTCCTAAATGAGCTTTTTTCTCTGTTCCCTCACCACAATCCAGATTTTTTTGGGGAGTTACCAGTACAGTAACCATACCAGGAAGTACTTAATTTATTAAGCTACTGCTTTTCTTAATCTCAGTGGAGATATTTACTGATATACAGCTACCTATGCAGCTTGTTCATGTCGTTCTTAAATAAGCTTTTATCTCTCTCACCTCACCACAAATCAGATTCTTCTGAGGAGTTCCCAGTACATTATCCTTTCCTCTGTGTAATTACCTTAACAAGCCCCAGCTGTTTTTATTCTCAGAAGTTTCACTCCCTGATATACAGCTGCCTACCCCCTTCGTAAGTGCAGGTCCTAAATGAGCTTTTTTCTCTGTTCCCTCACCACAATCCAGATTCTTTTGGGGAGTTACCAGTACAGTAACCATACCAGGAAGTACTTAATTTATTAAGCTACTGGTTTTTTTAATCTCAGTGGAGATATTTACTGATAAACAGCTACCTACGCAGCATGTTCATGTCGTTCCTAAATGAGCTTTTATCTCTCTCCCCTCACCACAAATCAGATTCTTTTGAGGAGTTCCCAGTACATTATCCTTTCCCCTGTGTAATTACCTTAACAAGCTCCAGCTGTTTTTATTCTCAGAAGGTTTACTCCCTGATATACAGCTGCCTACCCCCTTCGTAAGTGCAGGTCCTAAATGAGCTTTTTTCTCTGTTCCCTCACCACAATCCAGATTCTTTTGGGGAGTTACCAGTACAGTAACCATACCAGGAAGTACTTAATTTATTAAGCTACTGCTTTTCTTAATCTCAGTGGAGATATTTACTGATAAACAGCTACCTACGCAGCATGTTCATGTCGTTCCTAAATGAGCTTTTATCTCTCTCCCCTCACCACAAATCAGATTCTTCTGAGGAGTTCCCAGTACATTATCCTTTCCCCTGCGTTATTACCTTAACATGCTCCAGCTGTTTTTATTCTCAGAAGGTTTACTCCCTGATATAAAGCTGCCTACCCCCTTCGTAAGTGCAGGTCCTAAATGAGCTTTTTTCTCTGTTCCTTCAGCACAATTCAGATTCTTTTGGGGAGTTACCAGTACAGTAACCATACCAGCAAGTACTTAATTTATTAAGCTACTGCTTTTCTTAATCTCAGTGGAGATATTTACTGATAAACAGCTACCTACGCAGCATGTTTATGTCGTTCCTAAATGAGCTTTTTTCTCTCTCCCCTCACCACAAATCAGATTCTTCTGAGGAGTTCCCAGTACATTATCCTTTCCCCTGTGTAATTACCTTAACAAGCTCCAGCTGTTTTTATTCTCAGAAGGTTTACTCCCTGATATACAGCTGCCTACCCCCTTCGTAAGTGCAGGTCCTAAATGAGCTTTTTTCTCCGTTCCCTCACCACAATCCAGATTCTTTTCGGGAGTTACCAGTACAGTAACCATACCAGCAAGTACTTAATTTATTAAGCTCCTGTTTTTCTTAATCTCAGTGGAGATATTTTCTGATAAACAGCTACGTATGCAGCATGTTCATGTCGTTCTTAATGAGCTTTTATCTCTCTCCCCTCACCACAAATCAGATTCTTCTGAGGAGTTCCCAGTACTTTATCCTTTCCCCTGTGTAATTACCTTAACAAGCTCCAACTGTTTTTATTCTCAGAAGGTTTACTCCCTGATATATAGCTGCCTACCCCCTTCGTAAGTGCAGGTCGTAAGTGAGCTTTTTTCTCTGTTCCCACATAACAATCCAGATTCTTTTGGGGAGTTACCAGTACAGGAACCATACCAGGAAGTAGTTAATTTATTAAGCTATTGCTTTTCTTAATCTCAGTGGAGATATTTACTGGTAAACAGCTACCTACGCAGCATGTTCATGTCGTTCCTAAATGAGATTTATCTCTCTCCCCTCACCTCAAATCAGATTCTTCTCAGGAGTTCCCAGTACATTATCCTTTCCTCTGTGTAATTACCTTAACAAGCTCCAGCTGTTTTTATTCTCAGAAGTTTTACTCCCTGATATACAGCTGCCTACCCCCTTCGTAAGTGCAGGTCCTAAATGAGCTTTTTCCTCTATTCCCTCACCACAATCCAGATTCTTATGGGGAGTTACCAGTACAGTAACCATACCAGGAAGTACTTAATTTATTAAGCTACTGCTTTTCTTAATCTCAGTGGAGATATTTACTGATAAACAGCTACCTACGCAGCATGTTCATGTCGTTCCTAAATGAGCTTTTATCTCTCTCCCCTCACCACAAATCAGATTCTTCTGAGGAGTTCCCAGTACATTATCCTTTCCCCTGTGTAATTACCTTAACAAGCTCCAGCTGTTTTTATTCTCAGAAGGTTTACTCCCTGATATACAGCTGCCTACCCCCTTCGTAAGTGCAGGTCCTAAATGAGCTTTTTTCTCTGTTCCCTCACCACAATCCACATTCTTTTGGGGAGTGACCAGTACAGTAACCATACCAGGAAGTACTTAATTTATTAAGCTACTCCTTTTCTTAATCTCAGTGGAGATATTTACTGATAAACTGCTACCTACGCAGCATGTTCATGTCGTTCCTAAATGAGCTTTTATCTCTCTCCCCTCACCACAAATCAGAATCTTCTGAGGAGTTCCAGTACATTATCCTTTCCCCTGTGTAATTACCTTAACAAGCTCCAGCTGTTTTTATTCTCAGAAGTTTTAATCCTGATATACAGCGCCAACCCCCTTCTTAAGTGCAGTTCCTAAATGAGCTTTTTTCTCTGTTCCCTCACCACAATCCAGATTCTTTTGGGGAGTTACCAGTACAGGAACCATACCAGGAAGTACTTAATTTATTAAGCTACTCCTTTTCTTAATCTCAGTGGAGATATTTACTGATAAACTGCTACCTACGCAGCATGTTCATGTCGTTCCTAAATGAGCTTTTATCTCTCTCCCCTCACCACAA
>NW_025961902.1:0-42333 GCF_023159225.1 Perognathus longimembris pacificus | reverse complement strand
GTCCATGTCGTTCCTAAATGAGCTTTTATCTCTCTCCCCTCACCACAAATCAGATTCTTCTGAGGTGTTCCCAGTACATAATCCTTTCCCCTGTGTAATTACCTTAACAAGCTCCAGCTGTTTTTATTCTCAGCATGTTTACTCCCTGATATACAGCTGCCTACCCCCTTCGTAAGTGCAGGTCCTAAATGAGCTTTTTTCTCTGTTCCCTCACCACAATCCAGATTCTTTTGGGGAGTTACCAGTACAGTAACCATACCAGGAAGTACTTAATTTATTAAGCTACTGCTTTTCTTAATCTCAGTGGAGATATTTACTGATAAACAGCTACTACGTAGCATGTTCATGTCGTTCTTAATGAGCTTTTATCTCTCTCCCCTCACCACAAATCAGATTCTTCTGAGGAGTTCCAGTACATTATCCTTTCCCCTGTGTAATTACGTTAACAAGCTCCACCTGTTTTTATTCTCAGAAGGGATACTCCCTGATATACAGCTGCCTACCCCCTTCGTAAGTGAAGGTCCGAACTCAGCTTTTTTCTCTGTTCCCTCACCACAATCCAGATTCTTTTGGGGAGTTACCAGTACAGTAACCATACCAGGAAGTACTTAATTTATTAAGCTACTGCTTTTCTTAATCTCAGTGGAGATATTTACTGATAAACAGCTACGTACGCAGCATGTTCATGTCGTTCCTAAATGAGCTTTTATCTCTATTCCCTCACCACGAATCAGATTCATCTGAGGAGTTCCCAGTACATTATCCTTTCCCCTGTGTAATTACCTTAACAAGCTCCAGCTGTTTTTATTCTCAGAAGGTTTACTCCCTGATATACAGCTGCCTACCCCCTTCGTAAGTGCAGGTCCTAAATGAGCTTTTTTCTCTGTTCCCTCACCACAATCCAGATACTTTTGGGGAGTTACCAGTACAGTAACCATACCAGGATGTATTAATTTATTAAGCTACTGCTTTTCTTAATCTCAGTGGAGATATTTACTGATAAACAGCTACCTACGCAGCATGTTCATGTCGTTCCTAAATGAGCTTTTATCTCTCTCCCCTCACCACAAATCAGATTCTTCTGAGGCGTTCTCAGTACATAATCCTTTCCCTTGTGTAATTACCTTAACAAGCTCCATCTGTTTTTATTCTCAGAAGGTTTACTCCTGTTATACAGCTGCCTACCTCCTTCGTAAGTGCAGGTCCTAAATGAGCTTTTTTCCCTGTTCCCACACCACAATCCAGATTCTTTTGGGGAGTTACCAGTACAGTAACCATACCAGGAAGTACTTAATTTATTAAGCTACTGCTTTTCTTAATCTCAGTGGAGATATTTGCTGATAAACAGCTACCTACGCAGCATGTTCATGTCGTTCCTAAATGAGCTTTTATCTCTCTCCCCTCACCACAAATCAGATTCTTCTGAGGAGTTCCCAGTACATTATCCTTTCCCCTGTGTAATTACCTTAACAAGTTCCAGCTGTGTTTATTCTCAGAAGGTTTACTCCCTGATATACAGCTGCCTACCCCCTTCGTAAGTGCAGGTCCTAAATGAGCTTTTTTTCTCTGTTCCCTCACCACAATCCAGATTCTTTTGGGAGTTACCAGTACAGTAACCATACCAGGAAATACTTAATTTATTAAGCTACTGCTTTTTTTTTTTTTTTTTTTTTTTTGGCCAGTCCTGGGCTTTGGACTCAGGGCCTGAGCACTGTCCTTGGCTTCTTCCCGCTCAAGGCTAGCACTCTGCCACGAGAGCCACAGCGCCGCTTCTGGCCGTTTTTTCTGTATATGTGGTGCTGGGAATCGAACCTAGGGCCTTGTGTATCCGAGGCAGGCACTCTTGACACTAGGCTATATCCCAAGCCCCTGCTTTTCTTAATCTCAGTGGAGATATTTACTGATAAACAGCTACCTATGCAGCATGTTCATGTCGTTCCTAAATGAGCTTTTATCTCTCTCCCCTCACCAAAATCCAGATTCTTTTAGGGAGTTACCAGTACAGTATCCATACCAGGAAGTACTTAATTTATTAAGCTACTGCTTTTCTTAATCTCAGTGGAGATATTTCCTGATAAACAGCTACCTACGCAGCTGTTCATGTCGTTCCTAAATGAGCTTTTATCTCTCTCCCCTCACCACAAATCAGATTCTTCTGAGGAGTTCCCAGTACATTATCCTTTCCCCTGTGTAATTACCTTAACAAGCTCCAGCTGTTTTTATTATCAGAAGGTTTACTCCCTGATATACAGCTGCCTACCCACTTCGTAACTGCAGGTCATAATGAGCTTTTTTCTATGTTCCCTCACCACAATCCAGATTCTTTTGGGGAGTTACCAGTACAGAAACCATACCAGGAAGTACTTAATTTATTAAGCTACTGCTTTTCTTAATCTAAGTGGAGATATTTACTGATAAACAGCTACCTACGCAGCATGTTCATGTCGTTTCTAAATGAGCTTTTATCTCTCTCCCCTCACCACAAATCAGATTCTTCTGAGGAGTTCCCAGTACATTATCCTTTCCCCTGTGTAATTACTTTAACAAGCTCCATCTGTTTTTATTCTCAGAAGCGATACTCCCAGATATACAGCTGCCTACCCCTTTCGTAAGTGCTGGTCCTATATGAGCTTTTTTCTCTGTTCCCTCACCACAAACCAGATTCTTTTGGGGAGTTACCAGTACAGTACCCATACGAGGAAGTACTTAATTTATTAAGCTACTGCTTTTCTTAATCTCAGGGGAGATATTTACTGATAAACTGCTACCTACGCAGCATGTTCATGTCGTTCCTAAATGAGCTTTTTTCTCTGTTCCCTCACCAAAATCCAGATTCTTTTGGGGAGTTACCAGTACAGTATCCATACCAGGAAGTACTTAATTTATTAAGCTATTGCTTTTCTTAACCTCAGTGGAGATATTTACTGATAAACAGCTACCCACGCAGCATGTCCATTTCGTTCCTAAATGAGCTTTTATCTCTCTCCCGTCACCACAAATCAGATTCTTCTGAGGAGTTCCCAGTACATAATCCTTTCTCCTGTGTAATTACTTTAACAAGCTCCAGCTGTTTTTATATTCAGAATCTTACTCCCTGATATACAGCTGCCTACCCCCTTCGTAAGTGCAGGTCCTAAATGAGCTTTTTTCTCTGTTCCCTCACCACAATCCAGATTCTGTTGGGGAGTTACCAGTACAGTAACCATACCAGGAAGTAATTAATTTATTAAGGTACTGATTTTCTTAATCTCAATGGATTCATTTACTGATAAACAGCTACCTACGCAGCATGTTCATGTCGTTCCTAAATGAGCTTTTATCTCTCCCCTCACCACAAATCAGATTCTTCTGAGGAGTTCCCAGTACATTATACTTTCCCCAGTGTAATTAACTTAACAAGCTCCAGCTGTTTTTATTCTCAGAAGGTTTACTCCCTGATATACAGCTGCCTACCCCCTTCGTAAGTGCAGGTCCTAAATGAGCTTCTTTCTCTGTTCCCTCACCACAATCCAGATTCTTTTGGGGAGTTACCAGTACAGTAACCATACCAGGAAGTACTTAATTTATTAAGCTACTGCTTTTCTTATTCTCAGTGGAGATATTTACTGATAAACAGCTACCCACTCAGCATGTCCATGTCGTTCCTAAATGAGCTTTTATCTCTCTCCCCTCACCACAAATCAGATTCTTCTGAGGAGTTCCCAGTACATAATCCTTTCCCCTGTGTAATTACTTTAACGAGCTCCAGCTGTTGTTATATTCAGAATGTTTACTCCCTGATATACAGCTGCCTACCCCCTTCATAAGTGCAGGTCCTAAATGAGCTTTTTTCTCTGTTCCCTCACCACAATCCAGATTCTTTTAGGGAGTTACCAGTACAGTAACCATACCAGGAAGTAATTATTTTATTAAGCTACTGCTTTTCTTAATCTCAGTGGAGATATTTACTGATAAACAGCTACCTACGCAGCATGTTCATCTCGTTCCTAAATGAGCTTTTATCTCTCTCCCCTCACCACAAATCAGATTCTTCTGAGGAGTTCCCAGTACATTGTCCTTTCCCTGTGTAATTACCTTTATAAGCTCCAGCTGTTTTTATTCTCAGAAGGTTTACTCCCTGATATACAGCTGCCTAACCCCTTCGTAAGTGCAGGTCCTAACTGAGCTTTTTTCTCTGTTCCCTCACCACAATCCAGATTCTTTTGGGAGTTACCTGTAGAGTAAACATACAAGGAATCACTTAATTTATTAAGATACTGCTTTTCTTAATCTCAGTGGAGATATTTACTGATAAACAGCTCTTTACGCAGCATGTTCATGTCGTTCCTAAATGAGCTTTTATCTCTCTCCCCTCACTACAAATCAGATTCTTCTGAGGATTTCCCAGTACATTATCCTTTCCCCTGTGTAATTACCTTTATAAGCTCCAGCTGTTTTTATTCTCAGAAGCGATACTCCCTGATATAAAACTGCCTACCCCCTTCGAAAGTGCAGGTCCTAAATGAGCTTTTTTCTCTGTTCCCTCACCAAAATCCAGATTCTTTTGGGGAGTTCCAGTACAGTAACCATACCAGGAAGTACTTAATTTATTAAGCTACTGCTTTTCTTTTTTTTTTTTTTTTTGTCCAGTCCTGGGCTTTGGACTCAGGGCCTGAGCACTGCCCCTGGCTTCTTCCGCTCAAGGCTAGCACTCTGCCACGAGAGCCACAGCGCCGCTTCTGGCCGTTTTTTCTGTATATGTGGTGCTGGGGAATCGAACCTAGGGCCTTGTGTATCCGAGGCAGGCACTCTTGACACTAGGCTATATCCCCAGCCCCTGCTTTTCTTAATCTCAGTGGAGATATTTACTGATAAACAGCTACCTACGCAGCATGTTCATGTCGTTTCTAAATGAGCTTTTATCTCTCTCCCCTCACCACGAATCAGATTCTTCTGAGGAGTTCCCAGTACATTATCCTTTCCCCTGTGTAATTACCTTAAAAAGCTCCAGCTGTTTTTATTCTCAGAAGGTTTACTCCCTGATATACAGCTGCCTACCCCCTTCGTAAGTGCAGGTCCTATATGAACTTTTTTCTCTGTTCCCTCACCACAATCCAGATACTTTTGGGGAGTTACCAGTACAGTAACCATACCAGGAAGTAATTAATTTATTAAGCTACTGCTTTTCTTAATCTCAGTGGAGATATTTACTGATAAACAGCTACCTACGCAGCATGTTCATGTCGTTCCTAAATGAGCTTTTATCTCTCTCCCCTCACCGCAAATCAGATTCTTCTGAGGAGTTCCCAGTACATTATCCTTTCCCCTGTCTAATTACCTTTGTAAGATCCAGCTGACTTATTCTCAGAAGGTTTTCTCCCTGTTAAACAGCTGCCTACCCCCTTTGAAAGTGCAGGTCCTAAATGAGCTTTTTTCTCTGTTCCCTCACCACAATCCAGATTCTTTTGGGGAGTTACCAGTACAGTAACCTTACCAGGAAGTACTTAATTTATTAAGCTACTGCTTTTCTTAATCTCAGTGGAGATATTTACTGATAAACAGCTACCTACGCAGCATGTTCATGTCGTTATTAATGAGCTTTTATCTCTCTCTCCCCTCACCACAAATCAGATTCTTCTGAGGAGTTCCCAGTACATTATCCTTTCCCCTGTGTAATTACCTTAACAAGCTCCAGCTGTTTTTATTCTCAGAAGGTTTACTCCCTGATATACAGCTGCCTACCCCCTTCGTAAGTGCAGGTCCTAAATGTGCTTTTTTCTCTGTTCCCTCACCACAATCCAGATTCTTTGGGGAGTTACCAGTACAGTAACCATACCAGGATGTACTTAATTTATTAAGCTACTGCTTTTCTTAGTCTCAGTGGACATATTTACTGATAAACAGCTACCTACGCAGCAAGTTCATGTCGTTCCTATATGAGCTTTTATCTCTCTCCCTTCACCACAAATCAGATTCTTCTGAGGAGTTCCCAGTACATTTTCCTTTCCCCTGTGTAATTACCTTAACAAGCTCCAGCTGTTTTTATTCTCAGAAGGTTTACTCCCTGATATACAGCAGCCTACCCCCTTCATAAGTGCAGGTAGTAAATGAGCTTTTTCTCTGTTCCCTCACCACAATCCAGATTCTTTTGGGGAGTTACCAGTACAGTAACCATACTAGGAAGTACTTAATTTATTAAGCTACTGCTTTTCTTAATCACAGTGGAGATATTTACTGATAAACAGCTACCTACGCAGCATGTTCATGTCGTCCCTAAATGAGCTTTTATCTCTCTCCCCTCACCACAAATCAGATTCTTCTGAGGAGTTCCCAGTACATTATCGTTTCCCCTGTGTAATTAACTTAACAAGCTCCAGCTGTTTTTATTCTCAGAAGGTTTACTCCCTGATATACTGCCTCATACCCCCTTCGTAAGTGCAAGTCCTAAATGAGCTTTTTTCTCTGTTCCCTCACCACAATCCAGATTCTTTTGGGGAGTTACCAGTACAGTAACCATACCAGGAAATACTTAATTTATTAAGCTACTGCTTTCTTAATCTCAGTGGAGATATTTACTGATAAACAGCTACCTACACAGCATGTTCATGTCGTTCCTAAATGAGCTTTTATCTCTCTCCCTTCACCACAAATCAGATTCTTCTGAGGCGTTCCCAGTACATTATCCTTTCCCCTGTGTAATTACCTTAACAAGCTCCAGCTGTTTTTATTCTCAGAAGGTTTGCTCCCTGATATACAGCTGCCTAACCCCTTCGTAAGTGCAGGTCCTAACTGAGCTTTTTTCTCTGTTCCCTCACCACAATCCAGATTCTTTTGGGGAGTTACCTGTAGAGTAAACATACAAGGAATCACTTAATTTATTAAGATACTGCTTTTCTTAATCTCAGTGGAGATATTTACTGATAAACAGCTGTTTACGCAGCATGTTCATGTCGTTCCTAAATGAGCTTTTATCTCTCTCCCCTCACTACAAATCAGATTCTTCTGAGGAGTTCCCAGTACATTATCCTTTCCCCTGTGTAATTACCTTTATAAGCTCCAGCTGTTTTTATTCTCAGAAGCGATACTCCCTGATATAAAACTGCCTACCCCCTTCGAAAGTGCAGGTCCTAAATGAGCTTTTTTCTCTGTTCCCTCACCAAAATCCAGATTCTTTTGGGGAGTTACCAGTACAGTAACCATACCAGGAAGTACTTAATTTATTAAGCTACTGCTTTTCTTTTTTTTTTTTTTTGTACAGTCCTGGGCTTTGGACTCAGGGCCTGAGCACTGTCCCTGGCTTCTTCCCGCTCAAGGCTAGCACTCTGCCACAAGAGCCACAGCGCCGCTTCTGGCCGTTTTTTCTGTATATGTGGTGCTGGGGAATCGAACCTAGGGCCTTGTGTATCCGAGGCAGGCACTCTTGACACTAGGCTATATCCCCAGCCCCTGCTTTTCTTAATCTCAGTGGAGATATTTACTGATAAACAGCTACCTACGCAGCATGTTCATGTCGTTCCTAAATGAGCTTTTATCTCTCTCCCCTCACTACAAATCAGATTCTTCTGAGGAGTTCCCAGTTCATTAACCTTTCCCCTGTGTAATTACCTTTAGAAACTCCAGCTGTTTTTATTCTCAGAAGGTTTACTCCCTGATATACAACTGCCTAACCCCTTCGTAAGTTCAGGTCCTAAATGAGCTTTTTTCTCTGTTCCCTCACCACAATCCAGATTCTTTTGGGGAGTTACCAGTACAATAACCATACCAGGAAGTACTTAATTTATTAAGCTACTGCTTTTCTTAATCTCAGTGGAGATATTTACTGATAAACAGCTACCTACGCAACATGTTCATGTCGTTCCTAAATGAGCTTTTATCTCTCTCCCCTCACCACAAATCAGATTCTTCTGAGGAGTTCCCAGTACATTAACCTTTCCCCTGTGTAATTACCATAACAGGCTCCAGCTGTTTTTATTCTCAGAAGGTTTACTCCCTGATATACAGCTGCCTACCCCCTTTGTAAGTGCAGGTCTTAAATGAGCTTTTTTCTCTGTTCCCTCACCACAATCGAGATTCTTTTGGGGAGTTACCAGTACAGTAACCATACCAGGAAGTACTTAATTTATTAAGCTACTGCTTTACTTAATCTCAGTGGAGATATTTACTGATAAACAGCTACCTACGCAGCATGTTCATGTCGTTCTTAATGAGCTTTTATCTCTCTCCCCTCACCGCAAATCAGATTCTTCTGAGGAGTTCCCAGTACATTATCCTTTCCCCTGTCTAATTACCTTTGTAAGATCCAGCTGACTTTATTCTCAGAAGGTTTTCTCCCTGTTAAACAGCTGCCTACCCCCTTTGAAAGTGCAGGTCCTAAATGAGCTTTTTTCTCTGTTCCCTCACCACAATCCAGATTCTTTTGGGGAGTTACCAGTACAGTAACCATACCAGGAAGTACTTAATTTATTAAGCTACTGCTTTTCTTAATCTCAGTGGAGATATTTACTGATAAACAGCTACCTACGCAGCATGTTCATGTCGTTCTTAATGAGCTTTTATCTCTCTCCCCTCACCACAAATCAGATTCTTCTGAGGAGTTCCCAGTACATTATCCTTTCCCCTGTGTAATTACCTTAACAAGCTCCAGCTGTTTTTATTCTCAGAAGGTTTACTCCCTCATATACAGCTGCCTTCCCCCTTCGTAAGTGCAGGTCCTAAATGTGCTTTTTTCTCTGTTCCCTCACCACAATCCAGATTCTTTGGGGAGTTACCAGTACAGTAACCATACCAGGATGTACTTAATTTATTAAGCTACTGCTTTTCTTAGTCTCAGTGGACATATTTACTGATAAACAGCTACCTAAGCAGCATGTTCATGTCTTTCCTAAATGAGCTTTTATCTCTCTCCCTTCACCACAAATCAGATTCTTCTGAGGAGTTACCAGTACATTATCCTTTCCCCTGTGTAATTACCTTAACAAGCTCCAGCTGTTTTTATTCTCAGAAGGTTTACTCCCTGATATACAGCAGCCTACCCCCTTCATAAGTGCAGGTAGTAAATGAGCTTTTTTCTCTGTTCCCTCACCACAATCCAGATTCTTTTGGGGAGTTACCAGTACAGTAACCATACTAGGAAGTACTTAATTTATTAAGCTACTGCTTTTCTTAATCACAGTGGAGATATTTACTGATAAACAGCTACCTACGCAGCATGTTCATGTCGTCCCTAAATGAGCTTTTATCTCTCTCCCCTCACCACAAATCAGATTCTTCTGAGGAGTTCCCAGTACATTATCGTTTCCCCTGTGTAATTAACTTAACAAGCTCCAGCTGTTTTTATTCTCAGAAGGTTTACTCCCTGATATACAGCTGCCTACCCCCTTCGTAAGTGCAAGTCCTAAATGAGCTTTTTTCTCTGTTCCCTCACCACAATCCAGATTCTTTTGGGGAGTTACCAGTACAGTAACCATACCAGGAAGTACTTAATTTATTAAGCTACTGCTTTTCTTAATCTCAGTGAAGATATTTACGGATAAACAGCTACCTACGCAGCATGATCATGTCGTTCCTAAATGAGCTTTTATCTCCCTCCCCTCAACACAAATCAGATTTCTGAGGAGTTCCCAGTACATTATCCTTTCCCCTGTGTAATTACCTTAACAAGTTCCAGCCCTTTTTATTCTCAGAAGGTTTACTCCCTGATATACAGCCGCCTACCCCTCGTAATTGCAGGTCCTAATTGTCCTTTTTTCTCTGTTCCCTCACCACAATCCAGACTCTTTTGGGGAGTTAACAGTACAGGAACCGTACCAGGAAGTACTTAATTTATTAAGCTACTGCTTTTCTTAATCTCAGTGGAGATATTTACTGATAAACAGCTACCTATGCAGCATGTTCATGTCGTTCCTAAATGAGCTTTTATCTATCTCCCCTCACCACAAATCAGATTCTTCTGAGGATTTCCCAATACATTATCCTTTCCCCTGTGTAATTACCTTAAAAAGCTCCAGCTGTTTTTATTCTCAGAAGGTTTACTCCCTGATATACAGCTGCCGACACCCTTCGTAAGTGCAGGTCCTAAATGAGCTTTTTTCTCTGTTCCCTCACCACAATCCAGACTCTTTTGGGGAGTTACCAGTACAGTAACCATACCAGGAAGTAATAAATTTTTTAAGCTACTGCTTTTCTTAATCTCAGTGGAGATATTTACTGATAAACAGCTACCTACGCAGCATGTTCATGTCGTTCCTAAATGAGCTTTTATCTCTCTCCCCTCACCACAAATCAGATTCTTCTGAGGAGTTCCCAGTACATTCTCCTTTCTCCTGTGTAATTACCTTAATAAGCTCCAGCTGTTTTTATTCTCAGAAGGTTTACTCCCTGATATACAGCTGCCTACACCCTTCATAAGTGCAGGTCCTAAGTGAGCTTTTTTCTCTGTTCCCTCACCACAATCCAGAATCTTTTGGGGAATTACCAGTACAGTAACTATACCAGGAAGTACTTAATTTATTAAGCTACTGCTTTTCTTAATCTCAGTGGAGATATTTACTGATAAACACCTACCTAAGCAGCATGTTCATGTCGTTCCTAAATGAGCTTTTATCTCTCTCCCCTCACCCCAAATCAGAATCTTCTGAGGAGTTCCCAGTACATTATCCATTTCCCTGTGTAATTACCTTAACAAGCTCCACCTGTGTTTATTCTCAGAAGGTTTACACCCTGATATACAGCTGCCTACCCACTTCGTAAGTGGAGGTCCGAAATGAGCTTTTTTTTTTCTCTGTTACCTGAAAATGCTGCATAGGTAGCTGTTTATCAGTAAATATCTCCACTGAGATTAAGATAAGCAGTAGCTTAATAAATTAAGTACTTCCTGGTACTGTTACTGTACTGCCTACACGCTTCGTAAGTGCAGGTCCTAAATTAGCCATTTTCTCTATTCCCTCACCACAATCCAGATTCTTTTGGGGAGTTACCAGTACAGTAACCATACCAGGAAGTACTTAATATATTAAGCTACTGCTTTTCTTAATCTCAGTGGAAATATTTACTGATAAACAGCTACCTATGCAGCATGTTCATGTCGTTCCTAAATGAGATTTTATCTCTCTCCCCTCACCACAAATCAGATTCTTCTGAGGATTTCCCAGTACATTATCCTTTCCCCTGTGTAACTACCTTAACAATCTCCAGCTGTTTTTATTCTCAGAAGGTTTACCCCCTGATATACAGCTGCCAACCACCTTGGTAAGTGCAGGTCCTAAATGAGCTTTTTTCTCTGTTCCCTCACCACAATCCAGATTCTTTCGGGGAGTTACCAGTACAATTACCATACCAGGAAGTACTTAATTTATTAAGCTACTGCTTTTCTTAATCTCAGGGGAGATAGTTATTGTTAAACAGCTACCTATGCAGCATTTTCATGTCGTTCCTAAATGAGCTTTTATCTCGCTCCCCTCACTAGAAATCAGATTCTTCTGAGGAGTTCCCAGTACATTATCCTTTCCCCTGTGTAATGTCCTCAACAAGCTCCAGCTGTATTTATTCTCAGAAGGGATACTCCCTGATATACAGCTGCCTACCCCTTCGTAAGTGCAGGTCATAAATGAGCTTTTTTCTCTGTTCCCTCACCACAATCCAGATTCTTTTGGGGAGTTACCAGTACAGTAACCATACCAGGAAGTACTTAATTTATTAAGCTACTGCTTTTCTTAATCTCAGTGCAGATATTTACTGATAAACAGCTACCTACGCAGCATGTTCATGTCGTTCCTAAATGAGCTTTTTTCTCTCCCCTCACCACAAATCAGATTCTTCTGAGCAGTTCCCAGTACATTATCCTTTCCCCTGTGTAATTACCTTAACAAGCTCCAGCTGGTTTTATTCTCAGAAGGTTTACTCCCTGATATACAGCTGCCTACCCCCTTCGTAAGTGCAGGTCCTAAATGAGCTTTTTTCTCTGTTCCCTCACCACAATCCAGATTCTTTTGGGGAGTTACCAGTACAGTAACCATACCAGGAAGTACTTAATTTATAAAGCTACTGCTTTTCTTAATCTCAGTGGAGATATTTACTGATAAACAGCTACCTACGAAGCATGTTCATGTCGTTCCTAAATGAGCTTTTATCTCTCTCCCCTCACCACAAATCAGATTCTTCTGAGGAGTTCCCAGTACATTATCCTTTCCCCTGTGTAATTACCTTAACAAGCTCCAGCTGTTTTTATTCTCAGAAGGTTTACTCCCTGATATACAGCTGCCTACCCCCTTCGTAAGTGCAGGTCCTAAATGAGCTTTTTTCTCTGTTCCCTCACCACAATCCAAATTCTTTTGGGGAGTTACCAGTACAGTAACCATACCAGGAAATACTTAATTTATTGAGCTACTGCTTTTCTTAATCTCAGTGGAGATATTTACTGATAAACAGCTACCTACGCAGCATGTTCATGTCTTTCCTAAATGAGCTTTTATCTCTCTCCCCTCCCCACAAATCAGATTCTTCTGAGGAGTTCCCAGGACAATATCCTTTCCCCTGTTTAATTACCTTAACAAGCTCCAGCTGTTTTTATTCTCAGAAGGTTTACTCCCTGATATACAGCTGCCTACCAACTTCGTAAGTGCAGGCTTAAATGAGCTTTTTTCTCTGTTCCCTCACCACAATCCAGATTCTTTGGGGAGTTACCAGTACAGTAACCATACCAGGAAGTACTTAATTTATTCAGCTACTGCTTTCTTAATCTCTGTGGAGATATTTACTGATAAACAGCTACCTATGCAGCATGTTCATGTCGTTCCTAAATGAGTTTTATCTCTCTCCCCTAACAACAAATCAGATTCTTCTGTTTAGTTCCCAGTACATTATCCTTTCCCCTGTGTAATTACCTTAACAAGCTCCAGCTGCTTTTATTCTCAGAAGGTTTACTCCCTGTTATACAGCTGCCTACCCCCTTCGTAAGTGCAGGTCCTAAATGAGCTTTTTTCTCTGTTCGCTCACCACAATCCAGATTCTTTTGGGGAGTTACCAGTACAGTAACCATACCAGGAAGTACTTAATTTATTAAGCTACTGCTTTTCTTAATCTCAGTGCAGATATTTACTGATAAACAGCTACCTACGCAGCATGTTCATGTCGTTCATAAATGAGCTTTTTTCTCTCCCCTCACCACAAATCAGATTCTTCTGAGCAGTTCCCAGTACATTATCCTTTCCCCTGTGTAATTACCTTAACAAGCTCCAGCTGGTTTTATTCTCAGAAGGTTTACTCCCTGATATACAGCTGCCTAACCCCTTCGTAAGTGCAGGTCCTAAATGAGCTTTTTTCTCTGTTCCCTCACCACAATCCAGATTCTTTTGGGGAGTTACCAGTACAGTAACCATACCAGGAAGTACTTAATTTATAAAGCTACTGCTTTTCTTAATCTCATTGGAGATATGTACTGATAAGCAGCTACGTACGCAGCAAGTTCATGTCGTTCCTAAATGAACTTTTTTCTCTCTCCCCTCATCACAAATAAGATTCTTCTGAGGAGTTCCCAGTACATTATCCTTTCCCCTGTGTAATTACCTTAACAATCTCCAGCTGTTTTTATTCTCAGAAGGTTTACTCCCTGATATACAACTGCCTGCCCCTTCGTAAGTGCATGTCCTAAATGAGATTTTTTCTCTGTTCCCTCACCACAATCCAGATTCCTTTGGGGAGTTACCAGTACAGTAACCATACCAGGAAGTACTTAATTTATTAAGATACTGCTTTTCTTAATCTCAGTGGAGATATTTACTGATAAACAGCTACCTAAGCAGCATGTTCATGTCGTTCCTAAATGAGCTTTTATCTCTCTCCCCTCACCACAAATAAGATTCTTCTGAGGACTTTCCAGTACATTATCATTTCCCCTGTGTAATTACCTTAACAAGCTCCAGCTGTTTTTATTCTCAGAAGCTTTACTCCCTGATATACAGCTGACTACCCCCTTCGTAAGTGCAGGTCTTAAATGAGCTTTTTTCTCTGTTCCCTCACCACAATCCAGATTCTTTTGGGCAGTTACCAGTACAGTAACCATACCAGGAAGTACTTAATTTATTAAGCTACTGCTTTTCTTAATCTCAGTGGAGATATTTACTGATAAACAGCTACCTACGCAGCATGTTCATGTCGTTCCTAAATGAACTTTTATCTCTCTCCCCTCACCACAATTCAGATTCTTCTGTGGAGTTCCCAGTACATTATCCTTTCCCCTGGGTAATTACCTTAACAAGCTACAGCTGTTTTTATTCTCAGAAGGTTTACTCCATGATATACAGCTGCCTACCCCCTTCGTAAGTGCAGGTCCTAAATGAGCTTTTTTCTCTGTTCCCTCACCACAATCCAGATTCTTTTGGGGAGTTACCAGTACAGTAACCATACCAGGAAGTACTTAATTTATTAAGCTTCTGCTTTTCTTAATCTCAGTGGAGATATTTACTGATAAACAGCTACCTACGCAGCACGTTCATGTCGTTTCTAAATGAGCTTTTATCTCTCTCCCCTCACCACAAATCAGATTCTTCTGAGGAGTTCCCAGTACATTATCCTTTCCCCTGTGTAAATACCTGAACAAGCTCCAGCTGTTTTTATTCTCAGAAGCTTTACTCCCTGATATACAGCTGCCTACACCCTTCGTAAGTGCAGGTCCTAAATGAGCTTTTTTCTCTGTTCCCTCAGCACAATCCAGATTCTTTTGGGGAGTTACCAGTACAGTATCCATACCAGGAAGTACTTAATTTATTAAGCTACTGCTTTTCTTAATCTCAGTGGAGATATTTACTGATAAACAGCTACCTACGCAGCATGTTCATGTCGTTCCTAAATGAGCTTTAATCTCTCTCCCCTCACCACAAATCAGATTCTTCTTAGGAGTTCCCAGTACAGTATCCTTTCCCTTGTGTAATTACCTTAACAAGCTCCAGCTGTTTTTGTTTTCCGAAGGTTTACTCACCACAATCCAGATTCTTTTGGGGAGTTACCAGTACAGTAACCATACCAGGAAGTACTTAATTTATTAAGCTACTGGTTTTCTTAATCTCACTTGAGATAATTACTGATAAACAGCTACCTACTCAGCATGTTCATGTCGTTCCTAAATGAGCTTTTATCTCTCTCCCCTCACTAGAAATCAGATTCTTCTGAGGAGTTCCCAGTATATTATCCTTTCCCCTGTGTAATTACCTTAAGAAGCTCTAGCTGATTTTATTCTCAGAAGGTTTACTCCCTCATATACAGCTGCCTATCCCCTGCGTAATTGCAGTTCCTAAATGAGCTTTTTTTCTCTGTTCCCTCACCACAATCCAGATTCTTTTGGGGAGTTACCAGTACAGTAACCATACCAGGAAGTACTTAATTTATTAAGCTACTGCTTTTCTTAATCTCAGTGGAGATATTTACTGATAAACAGCTACCTACGCAGCATGTTTATGTCGTTCCTAAATGAGGTTTTATCTGTCTCTCCTCACCACAAATCAGATTCTTCTGAGGATTTCCCAGTACATTATCCTTTCCCCTGTGTAATTACCTTAACAAGCTCCAGCTGTTTTTATTCTCAGAAGGTTTACTCCCTGATATACAGCTGCCTACCCCCTTTGTAAGTGCAGGTCCTAAATGAGCTTTTTTCTCTGTTCCCTCACCACAATCCAGATTCTTTTGGGGAGTTACCAGTACAGTAACCATACCAGGAAGTACTTAATTTATTAAGCTACTGCTTTTCTTTTTTTTTTATTTTTTTTCTCAAATTTTTATTATCAAACTGACGTACAGAAAGGTTACAGTATCATACGTTGGGCATTGCATACATTTCTTGTATGTTTGTTGCCTTGTCCTTCATGCCCCCTCCCTCCCTCCCTTTCCGTCCCCCCCCCAGGTGTTCAGTTCACTTACACCAAACAGTTTTGCAAGTACTGGTTTTGTAGTTATTTCTTTTTTTTTACCCTGTGTCTCTCGCATTTGGTATTCCCTTTGAATTTCCTACTTCCAATACCAGTAAACACGGTTTCCAATATACTCAGATAAGATTACAGAGATAGTGTAGGTACAAACATAGGAAGGTGATACAAAACATTATCAATAATAGAAACTACACATACACATAGGACGTTGAAAGTAGTTACAACACCGATATATCACTTGTTTCCATAACATGGAGTTCATTTCAATTAGCATCATCTTATGTGTTTCTAAGAGTATACCTATTGGGCCTTGTGATGCTCTGCTATGGCTTGCCTAAACCTGTACTAATTATTCCCAATAAGGGAGGCCATAGAGTCCATGTTTCTTTGGGTCTGGCTCACTTCACTTAGTATAACTTTTTCCAAGTCCTTCCATTTCCTTACAAATGGAACAATGTCATTCTTTCTGATAGAGGCATAAAATTCCATTGTGTAAATGTACCACATTTTCCTGATCCATTCATCTATGGAGGGGCATCTGGGTTGGTTCCAGCTTCTCGCTATGACAAATTGTGCTGCGATGAACATTGTTGTGCTGGTGGCATTACTGTGATTTTGTTTGTGGGCTTTTGGATAGATACCCAACAGTGGGGCTGCTGGGTCATAGGGGAGTTCTATATTGAGCCTTCTGAGGAATCTCCATACTGCTTGCCAGAGTGGCTGAACCAGTTTAAATTCCCACCAACAATGAAGTAGTGTTCCCTTTTGGCCACATCCCCTCCAACAATTGTTATTATTAGTTTTCTTGATATATGACATTCTTGCTGGGGTGAGATGGAATCTCAATGTTGTTTTGATTTGCATTTCCTTTATGGCCAGTGATGTAGAGCATTTTTTCATGTGTCTATTGGCCATACTCATTTCCTCATCAGAGAAGTTTCTTTGTAAGTCTTTAGCCCACTTGATGAGGGGGCTATTGGTTCTTTGCAGTTTTGTTTTGGAAGAAGGTAATTTTTTTAGTTCTGCATATATTTTAGAGATGAGGCCTTTGTCTGTTGAATGTCCGGTAAAGATCTTCTCCCAGTCTGTGGGCTTTCTGTTTATCTTGAGAGCTATGTCCTTTGCCGTGCAGAAGCTCTGGAGTTTGATGCAGTCCCATTTGTCCATCCTTTCTTTGATTTGAAGCTACTGCTTTTCTTAATCTCAGTGGAGATATTTACTGATAAACAGCTACCTACGCAGCATGTTCATGTCGTTCCTAAAAGAGCTTTTATCTCTCTCCCCTCACCACAAATCAGATTCTTCTGAGGAGTTCCCAGTACATTATCCTTTCCCCTGTGTAATTACCTTAACAAGCTCCAGCTGTTTTTATTCTCAGAAGTTTTACTCCCTGATATACAGCTGCCTACCCCCTTCGTAAGTGCAGGTCCTAAATGAGCTTTTTTCTCTGTTCCCTCACCACAATCCAGATTCTTTTGGGGAGTTACCAGTACAGTAACCATACCAGGAAGTACTTAGTTTATTCAGCTACTGCTTTTCTTAATCTCAGTGGAGATATTTACTGATAAACAGCTACCAAAGCAGCATGTTCATGTCGTTCCTAAATGAGCTTTTATCTCTCTCCCCTCACCACAAATCAGATTCTTCTGAGGACTTCCCAGTACATTATCCTTTCCCCTGTGTAATTACCTTAACAAGCTCCAGATGTTTTTATTCTCAGAAGGTTTACTCCCTGATATACAGCTGCCTACCCCCTTCATAAGTGCAGGTCCTAAATGAGCTTTTTTCTCTGTTCCCTCACCACAATCCAGATTCTTTTGGGGAGTAACCATACCAGGAAGTACTTAATTTATTAAGCTACTGCTTTTCTTAATCTCAGTGGAGATATTTACTGATAAACAGCTACCTACGCAGCATGTTCATGTCGTTCCTAAATGAGCTTTTATCTCTCTCCCTCACCACAAATCAGATTCTTCTGAGGAGTTATCAGTACATTATCCTTTCCCTTGTGTAATTACCTTAAAAAGCTCCAGCTGTTTTTATTCTCAGAAGGTTTACTCCCTGATATACAACTGCCTAACCCCTTCCTAAGTGCAGGTCCTAAATGAGCTTTTTTCTCTGTTCCGTCACCACAATCCAGATTCCTTTGGGGAGTTACCAGTACAGTAACCATACCAGGAAGTACGTAATTTATCAAGCTACAGCTTTTCTTAATCTCAGTGGAGATATTTACTGATAAACAGCTACCTACGCAGCATGTTCATGTCGTTCATAAATGAGCTTTTATCTCTCTCCCCTCACCACAATTCAGATTCTTCTGAGGAGTTCCCAGTACATTATCCTTTCCCCTGTGTAATTACCTTAACAAGCTCCAGCTGTTTTTATTCTCAGAAAGTTTACACCCTGATATACAGCTGCCTACCCCCATCGTAAGTGCAGGTCCTAAATGAGCTTTTTTCTCTGTTCCCTCACCACAATCCAGATTCTTTTGGGGAGTTACCAGTACAGTAACCATACCAGGAAGTACTTAATTTATTAAGCTACTGCTCTTCTTAATCTCAGTGGAGATATTTACTGATAAACAGCTACCTACGCAGCATGTTCATGTCGTTCCTAAATGAGCTTTTATCTCTCTCCCCTCACCACAATTCAGATTCTTCTGAGGAATTCCCAGTACAATATCCTTTCCCCTGTGTAATTACCTTAACAAACTCCTGCTGTTTTTATTCTCAGAAGGTTTACTTCCTGATATACAGCTGCCTACCCCCATCGTAAGTGCAGGTCCTAAATGAGCTTTTTTCTCTGTTCCCTCACCACAATCCAGATTCTTTTGGGGAGTTACCAGTACAGTAAGCATACCAGGAAGTACTTTATTTATTAAGCTACTGCTTTTCTTAATCTCAGTGGAGATATTTACTGATAAACAGCTACCTACGCAGCACGTTCATGTCGTTCCTAAATGAGCTTTTATCTCTCTCCCCTCACCACAAATCAGATTCTTCTGAGGAGGTCCCAGTACATTATCCTTTCCCCTGTTTAATTACCTTAACAAGCTCCAGCTGTTTTTATTCCCAGAAGTTTTACTCCCTGATATACAGCTGCCTAACCCCTTCGTAAGTGCAGGTCCTAAATGAGCTTTTTTCTCTGTTCCCTCACCACAATCCAGATTCTTTTGGGGAGTTACCAGTACAGTAACCATACCAGGAAGTACTTAATTTATTAAGCTACTGCTTTTCTTAATCTCAGTGGAGATATTTACTGATAAACAGCTACCTACGCAGCATGTTCATGTCGTTCCTAAATGAGCTTTTATCTCTCTCCCCTCACCACAAATCAGATTCTTCTGAGGAGTTCCCAGTACATTATCTTTTCCCGTGTGTAATTACCTTAACAAGCTCCAGCTGTTTTTATTCTCAGCCCTGATAGACAGCTGCCTACCCCCTTCGTAAGTGTAGGTCCTAAATGAGCTTTTTTCTCTGTTCCCTCACCACAATCCAGATTCTTTGGGGAGTTACCAGTACAGTAACCATACCAGGAAGTACTTAATTTATTAAGCTACTGCTTTTCTTAATCTCAGTGGAGATATTTACTGATAAACAGCTACCTACGCAGCATGTTCATGTCGTTCCTAAATGAGCATTTTTCTCTCTCCCATCACCACAAATCAGACTCTTCTGAGGAGTTCCCAGTACATTATCCTTTCCCCTGTGTAATTAATTTCACAAGCTCCAGCTGTTTTTATTCTCAGAAGGTTTACTCCCTGATATACTGCTGCCTACCCCCTTCGTAAGTGCAGGTCCTAAATGAGCATTTTTCTCTGTTCCCTCACCACAATCCAGATTCTTTTGGGGAGTTACCAGTACAGTAACCATACCAGGAAGTACTTAATTTATTAAGCTACTGCTTTTCATAATCTCAGTGGAGATATTTACTGATAAACAGCTACCTACGCAGCAGGTTCATGTCGTTCCTAAATGAGCTTTTATCTCTCTCCCCTCACCATAAATCAGATTCTTCTGAGCATTTCCCAGTACATTATCCTTTCCCCTGTGTAATTACCTTAACAAGCTCCAGCTGTTTTTATTCTCAGAAGGTTTACTCCCTGATATACAGCCGCCTACCCCCTTCGTAAGTGCAGGTCTTAAATGAGCTTTTTTCTCTGTTCCCTCACCACAATCCAGATTCTTTTGGGGAGTTACCAGTACAGTAACCATACCAGGAAGTACTTAATTTATTTAGCTACTGCTTTTCTTAATCTCAGTGGAGGTATTTAGTGATAAACAGCTACCTACGCAGCATGTTCATGTCGTTCCTAAATGAGCTTTTATCTCTCTCCCCTCACCACAAATCAGATTCTTCTGAGGAGTTCCCAGGACATTATCCTTTCCCCTGTGTAATTACCTTAACAAGCTCCAGCTGTTTTAATTCTCAGAAGGTTTACTCCCTGATATACAGCTGCCTACCCCTTTCGTAAGTGCAGGTCTTAAATGAGCTTTTTTCTCTGTTCCCTCACCACAATCCAGATTCTTTTGGGGAGTTTCCAGTACAGTAACCATACCAGGAGGTACTTAATTTATTAAGCTACTGCTTTTCTTAATCTCAGTGGAGATATTTACTGATAAACAGCTACCTACGCAGCATGTTCATGTCTTTCCTAAATGAGCTTTTATCTCTCTCCCCTCACCACAAATCAGATTCTTCTGAGGAGTTCTCAGTACATTATCCTTTCCCCTGTGTAATTACCTTAACAAGCTCCAGCTGTTTTTATTCTCAGAAGGGATACTCCCTGATATACAGCTGCCTACCCCCTTATTAAGTGCAGGTCCTAAATGAGCTTTTTTCCCTGTTTCCTCACCACAATCCAGATTGTTTTGGGGAGTTACCAGTACAGTAACCATACCAGGAAGTACTTAATTTATTGAGCTACTGCTTTTCTTAATTTCAGTGGAGATATTTACTGATAAACAGCTACCTACGCAGCATGTTCATGTCGTTCCTAAATGAGCTTTTATCTCTCTCCCCTCACCACAAATCAGATTTTTCTGAGGAGTTCCCAGTACATTATCCTTTCCCCTGTATAATTACCTTAACAAGCTCCAGCTGTTTTTATGCTCAGAAGGTATACTCCCTGATATACAGCTGCCTACCCCCTTCGTAAGTGCAGGTCCTAAATGAGTTTTTTCTCTGTTCCCTCACCACAATCCAGATTCTTTTGGGGAGTTACCAGTACAGTAACCATACCAGGAAGTACTTAATTTATTAAGCTGCTGCTTTTCTTAATCTCAGTGGAGATATTTACTGATAAACAGCTACCTACGCAGCATGTTCATGTCGTTCCTAAATGAGCTTTTATCTCTCTCCCCTCACCACAAATCAGATTCTTCTGAGGAGTTCCCAGTACATTATCCTTTCCCCTGTGTAATTACCTTAACAAGCTCCAGCTGTTTTTTTTCTCAGAAGGTTTACTCCCTGATATACAGCTGCCTACCCCTTTCGTAAGTGCAGGTCCTAAATGAGGTTTTTCCTCTGTTCCCTCACCACAATCCAGATTCTATTGGGGAGTTACCAGTACAGTAACCATACCAGGAAGTAATTAATTTATTAAGCTACTGCTTTTATTAATCTCATTGGAGATATTTACTGATAAACAGCTACCTACGCAGCATGTTCATGTCGTTCCTAAATGAGCTTTTATCTCTCTCCCCTCACCACCAATCAGATTCTTCTGAGGAGTTCCCAGTACATTATCCTTTCCCCTGTGTAATTACCTTAACAAGCTCCAGCTGTTTTTATTCTCAGAAGGTTTACTCCCTGATATACAGCTGCCTACCCCCTTCGTAAGTGCAGGTCTTAAATGAGCTTTTTTCTCTGTTCCCTCACCACAGTCCAGGTTCTTTTGGGGAGTTACCAGTACGGTAACCATACCAGGAAGTACATAATTTATTAAGCTACTGCTTTTCTTAATCTCAGTGGAGATATTTACTCTTAAACAGCTACCTACGTAGCATGTCCATGTCATTCCTAAATGAGCTTTTATCTCTCTCCCCTCACCACAAATCAGATTCTTCTGAGGAGTTCCCAGTACATTATCCTTTCCCCTGTGTAATTACCTTAACAAGCTCCAGCTGTTTTTATTCTCAGAACCTTTACTCCCTGATATACAGCTGCCTACCCCCTTCGTAAGTGTAGGTCCTAAATGAGATTTTTTCTCTCTTCCCTCCCCACAATCCAGATTCTCTTGGGGAGTTACCAGTACAGTAAACATACCAGGAAGTACTTAATTTATTAAGCTACTGCTTTTCTTAATCTCAGCGGAGATATTTACTGATAAACAGCTACCTACGCAGCATTTTCATGTCGTTCCTAAATGAGCTTTTATCTCTCTCCCCTCACCACAAATCAGATTCTTCTGAGGAGTTCCCAGTACATTATCCTTTCCCCTGTGTAATTACCTTATCAAGCTCCAGCTGTTTTTATTCTTAGAAGGTTTACTCCCTGATATACAGCTGCCTACCCCCTTCGTAAGTGCAGGTCCTAAATGAGCTTTTTTCTCTGTTCCCTCACCACAATCCAGATTCATTTGGGGAGTTACCAGTACAGTAACCATACCAGGAAGTACTTAATTTATTAAGCTACTGCTTTTCTTAATCTCAGTGGAGATATTTACTGATAAACAGCTACCTACGCAGCATGTTCATGTCGTTTCTAAATGAGCTTTAATCTTTCTCCCCTCACCACAAATCAGATTCTTCTGAGGTTTTCCCAGTACATTATCCTTTCCCCTGTGTAATTACCTTAACAAGCTCCAGCTGTTTTTATTCTCAGAAAGTTTACTCCCTGATATACAGCTGCCTACCCCCTTCGTAAGTGCAGGTCCTAAATGAGCTTTTTTCTCTGTTCCCTCACCACAATCCAGATTCTTTTGGGGAGTGACAAGTATAGTAACCATAACAGGAACTACTTAATGTATTATGCTACTGCTTTTCTTAATCTCAGTGGAGATATTTACTGATAAACAGCTACCTATGCAGCATGTTCATGTCGTTCCTAAATGAGCTTTTATCTCTCTCCCCTCACCACAAATCAGATTTTTCTGAGGAGTTCCCAGTACATTTTCCTTTCCCCTGTATAATTACCTTAACAAGCTCCAGCTGTTTTTATTCTCAGAAGGTTTACTCCCTGATATACAGCTGCCTACCCCCTTCGTAAGTGCAGGTCCTAAATGAGCTTTTTTGTCTGTTCCCTCACCACAATCCAGATTCTTTTGGGGAGTTACAAGTACAGTAACCATACCAGGAAGTACTTAATTAATTAAGCTACTGCTTTTCTTAATCTCAGTGGAGATATTTACTGATAAACAGCTTCCTACGCAGCACGTTCATGTCTTTCGTAAATGAGTTTTATCTCTCTCCACTCACAACAAATCAGATTCTTCTGAGGTGTTCCCAGTACATTATCCTTTCCCATGTGTAAACCTTAACAAGCTCCAGCTGTTTTTATTCTAAGAAGGTTTACTCCCTGATATACAGCTGCCTACCCCCTTCGTAAGTGCAGATCCTAAACGAGCTTTTTTCTCTGTTCCCTAAAAACAATCCAGATTCTTTTGGGGAGATACCAGTACAGTAACCATACAAGAAAGTAATTAATTTATTAAGCTACTGCTTTTCTTAATCTCCGTGGAGATATTTACCGATAAACAGCTACCTACGCAGCATGTCCATGTCGTTCCTAAATGAGCTTTTATCTCTCTCCCCTCACCACAAATAAGATTCTTCTGAGGAGTTCCCAGTACATTTTCCTTTCCCTGTGTAATTACCTTAACAAGTTCCAGCTGTCTTTATTCTCAGGTTTACTCCCTGATATACAGCTGCCTACCCCCTCTGTAAGTGCAGGTCCTAAATGAGCTTTTTTCTCTGTTCCCTCACCACAATCCAGATTCTTTTTGGGAGATACCAGTACAGTAACCCTACCAGGAAGTACTTAATTTATTAAGCTACTGCTTTTCTTAATCTCAGTGGAGATATTTACTGATAAACAGCTACCTACGCAGCATGTTCATGTCGTTCCTAAATGAGCTTTTATCTCTCTCCCCTCACCACAAATCAGATTCTTCTGAGGAGTTCCGAGTACATTATCCTTTCCCCTGTGTAATTACCTTAACAAGCTCCAGCTGTTTTTATTCTCAGAAGGTTTACTCCCTGATATACAGCTGCCTACCCCCTTCGTAAGTGCAGGTCCTAAATGAGCTTTTTCTCTGTTCCCTCACCACAGTCCAGATTCTTTTGGTGGAGTTACCAGTACAGTAACCATACCAGGAAGTACTTAATTTATTAAGCTACTGCTTTTCTTAATCTCAGTGGAGATATTTACTGATAAACAGCTACCTACGCAGCATGTTCATGTCGTTCCTAAATGAGCTTTTATCTCTCTCCCCTCACCATAAATCAGATTCTTCTGAGGAGTTCCCAGTACATTATCATTTCCCCTGTTTAACTACCTTAACAAGCTCCAGCTGTTTTTATTCTCAGAAGGTTTACTCCCTGATATACAGCTGCCTACCCCCTTGGTAAGTGCAGGTCCTAAATGAGCTTTTTTCTCTGTTCCCTCACCACAATCCAGATTCTTTTGGGGAGTTACCAGTACAGTAACCATACCAGGAAGTACTTAATTTATTAAGCTGCTGCTTTTCTTAATCTCAGTGGAGATATTTACTGATAAAGAGCAACCTACGCACCATGTTCATGTCGTTCATAAATGAGCTTTTATCTCTCTCCCCTCACCACAAATCAGATTCTTCTGAGGAGTTCCCAGTACATTATCCTTTCCCCTGTGTAATTACCTTAACAAGCTCCAGCTTGTTTTATTCTCAGAAGGTTTACTCCCTGATATACAGCTGCCTACCCCCTTGGTAAGTGCAGGTCCTAAATGAGCTTTTTTCTCTGTTCCCTCACCACAATCCAGATTCTTTTCGGGAGTTACCAGTACAGTAACCATACCAGTAAGTACTTAATTTATTAAGCTACTGCTTTTCTTAATCTCAGTGGAGATATTTACTGATAAACAGCTACCTACGCAGCATGTTCATGTCGTTCCTAAATGAGCTTTTATCTCTCTCCCCTCACCACAAATCAGATTCTTCTGAGGAGTTCCCAGTACATTATCCTTTCCCCTGTGTAATTACCTTAACAAGCTCCAGCTGTTTTTATTCTCAGAAGGTTTTTTTTTTTTTATTTTTTTTATTTTTTTTTATTTTTTTTTATTTTTTATTTTATTTTTTTTTTTTTATTATCAATTGAACATAAATTTTTTTTTTTACAAGGTGCTGTGCAAAGAGGGTGCAGTTACATAGTAGGGCATTGTGTACATTTCTTGTGATATCTTACAACCTGTTTTCCCATCCCTTGTCTAGGTCAGGTAGACCCATATGCAGTATACAATGTATCAAGCACATATACAGTGTTCACAGACTTGGTCTCTACTGTCTCTCCATCTCCCTTTGTTAACAGTCATATATCAGGGAGATCATGCCCCTTTGTTTTCTGTGTTCTAGGCTTGTCTCACTCAACATTATTTGTTCGAGTTCTGACCATTTCCCTGCAAATAACAATATTTCACCATTCCTAATCGCTATGTAGTATTCCATTGTGTATAAGTACCATATTTTTTGGATCCATTCATCTGTGGAGGGGCATCTGGGTTGTTTCCAAATTTTGGCTATTGTGAATTGTGCTGCGATAAACATGGAAGTACAAATGTCCTTTTGATATCTTGGGTTTTGCTGTTTAGGATAGATGCCTAGGAGTGGTATGGCTGGGTCATAGGGTAGGTCTATATTGAGCTTTTTGAGAAACCTCCATACTGTTCTCCAAAGTGGCTGTACTAATTTGCACTCCCACCAACAATGGAGAAGGGTTCCTCTTTCCCCACAGCCCCTCCAGCATTTGTTGTTTCCTGAGTTCAGAGTATAGGCCATTCTAACTGGGGTGAGGTGGTATCTCAGGGTTGTTTTTATTTGCATTTCCTTTACTAGCAGGGATGTTGAGCATTTCCTCATGTGTTTCTTTGCCTTTTTTATATCTTCTCTTGTGAAGTCTCTCTTTAGCTCTTTTGCCCATTTCCTAATAGGTTTATTGGGCTTGGAGGGGCTTAGTTTTTTGAGTTCTCTGTAGATGACAGATATCAGGCCTTTGTCTGTTGCTGTGCTGGTAAATATCCTTTCCCATATCGTTGGCTGTCTTTCTATTTTGGTGGCTATGACCTTAGCTGTGCAGAAACTTTTTAATTTGTAGTAGTCCCATTTGTTGAGTCTTTCCCCTATTTGTTGTGCGCCTGGGACTCTATTCAGGAAGTTCCTTCCTGTGCCTATAAGTTCTAGTGTCTTTCCTACTCTGTCCTTCAGTAGTTTCCAGGATTCAGGTCTGATGTTGAGGTCCTTGATCCATTTTGAGTTGATCTTGGTGCATGGTGTTAGGCTTGGGTCTACTTTGAGTTTTCTGCATATGGCTGCCCAGTTCTCCCAGCACCAGTAGTTGAAGAGGCTATGTTTATTCCATTGTATGTCTTTAGCTCCTTTGTCGAATATCAGTTGGCTGTAAGAGTGCGGTTTTATTTCTGGGTCTTCAATTCTAATCCACTGGTCTTCCGATCTGTTTTTATACCAATACCATGCTGTTTTTGTTATGATGGCCTTGTAGTAGAGCTTGAAGTCTGGTATGGTGATACCTCCTGCACTATGTTTTTTGCCTAGAATTGCTTTGGCTATTCTAGGTTTTTTGCTGTTCCATATGAACTTATGGATTGGTTTCTCTATTTCAGTGAAGAATGTGGCTGGGATTTTGATAGGTATTGCATTGAATTTGTATAACAATTTGGGCAGTATGGCCATTTTCACTATATTGATTCTGCCTACCCATGAGCATGGGAGGTCTTTCCATCTCCTTGTGTCTTCTTTGATTTCCCTTATTAGATTTTTGTAGTTTTCATTGAATAGGTCCGTCACGTCCTTGGTTAAGTTGATCCCTAGGTACTTTATTCTTTTTTTGGCTACTGTAAATGGAATCGTTTCCATAATTTCCTTTTCTGTTTGTCTATTGCTGGTGTACAGAAAAGCTGCTGACTTTTGTGGATTGATTTTGTATCCTGCTACTTTGCCAAATTGGTTTATTAGATGTAGGAGTTTGGGTACTGAGTTTTTTGGGTCCTTGAGATATAAGATCATGTCGTCTGCGAATAGGGATAACTTGATTTCTTCCTTGCCGATGTGGATCCCTTTGATGTCCTCCTCTTGCCTTATTGCTATGGCTAGGGATTCCAGTACTATGTTGAACAGAAGTGGGGAGAGTGGGCATCCTTGTCTTGTTCCTGTGTTTAGGGGGAATGATTTAAGTTTCTCTCCATTTAATATGATATTAGCAGTTGGTCTGTTGTATATGGCTTTTATTGTTTTGAGGAATGTTCCATCTATTCCTGTTCTCTCCAAAGCTTTTAATAGGTATGGATGTTGTATTTTGTCAAAGGCTTTTTGGGCATCGACTGAGATAACAATGTGATTCTTGATTTTAGTTCTGTTTATGTGGTGAATTACATTGATTGATTTACGGATGTTGAACCATCCTTGTGACTGAGGGATGAAGCCTACTTGGTCATGATGTATGATATTCTTGATCACTTTCTGGATCCTGTTAGCTAATATTTTATTGAGGAGCTTTGCATCTGTGTTCATTAGTGATATTGGTCTGTAGTTCTCTTTTTTTGTTGGATCTTTGCCTGGTTTGGGGATGAGTATGATATTAGCTTCGTAGAATGAGTTCGGGATTTTTCCCTCCGTTTCTATTTCGCGGAAGAGTTTGAGGAGTATTGGAATTAGCTCCTCACTAAAGGTTTTGTAGAATTCATTGGTGAATCCATCTGGGCCTGGGCTTTTCTTAGTAGGGAGGTTCTTGATTACCTCCTGTATCTCACCGTAAGTTATTGGTTTATTTAGTTGATTTATTTCTTCTTGGTTCAGTTTGGGCAGTTTGTACTTCTCTAAGAATTGATCCATTTCTGTAAAATTATTGTTTTTTGTTGAGTAGAGGTTTTGGAAATAGCTCCTTATGATTGTTTGAATATCGTGTGTATTTGTTGTAATTTTTCCTGTGGAGTCCCTGATTTTACGTATATGAGTCTCTTCTCTTCTTTTTTTTGTGAGTCTTGCAAGGGGTCTGTCAATTTTGTTTATTTTCTCAAAGAACCAGCTTTTAGTCTTATTTATTTGTTGAATGGTCTTTCTATTTTCAATCAGATTTATCTCTTCTTTAATCTTTGTAATCTCTCCCCTCCTAGTCGTTTTAGATTCTGTCATTTCTTGTTTCTCCAGTTGTTTTAGTTTCATCGTGAGGGTATTCACCTGCTCTGCTTCCATTCTTTTAATGTGGGTACTGAGTGCAATGATCTTGCCCCTCAGTACTGCCTTAGCTGTGTCCCATAGGTTTCTTTGTGATGTGTTTTCTTTGTCATTGTGGCTTATGAATTCGTTGATTTCATCTTTAATTTGATCTGTGGCCCAAGTGTTGGATAGCAGCGTGGGGTTTAGCCTCCAAGAGTGTGTATAGGCTCTGTGGTATCCTTTGTTGTTGAGGGTTACCTTTAATCCACTGTGATCAGATATAATACATGGGATGATGTCAATTCTTTTGTATTTGCTGAGGTTCTTTGTGTGGGCTATGACGTGGTCTATTTTGGAATATGATCCATGGGCTGCTGAAAAGAAGGTGTATTGGGTCTCTGTAGGGTGGAAGGTTCTATATAGGTCTGTTAGATCCATTTGGGCAATGGTGTTATTTAGGTCCTCAGCTCCCTTACTAATCCTCTGGGTGTTGGATCTGTCTCTTGGAGAGAGAGGAGTATTAAAGTCACCCACTATGATTGTGTTTGCATCTATCTTGCTCTGTAATTCTGTGAGAATTTGCTTGACATATGTCGGGCCTCTTTTGTTCGGTGAGTATACATTTATCACCGTGATGTCTTGATTCTGGATTTTTCCTTGTATCAATATGTAGTGTCCTTCTTTGTCTTTTTGAGTGGACTTTAAAGAGAAATCCAGCTTGTCTGAGATCAGGATGGCTACACCTGCCGTTTTGGTGGGTGCATTTGCTTGGTAGATCTTGCTCCATCCTTTCATTCGAAGCCTGTTTTTGTCCCTTGCTGTAAGGTGGGTCTCTTGTAGACAACAGATGTCAACTTTTTGCTTGCGGATCCATTCTGCCAGTCTGCTCCTCTTGATCGGGGAGTTTAAGCCATTTATATTTAAAGAGATCAAGGATAAGGGTGTTTTTTCTCCTTCCATTTTCTTGTTGGGCTGTTTTTTCCTGTTGGTTTTTTTTTTTCTTCTTGTCTTTAGTGAGCTTGTGTTTCTGCTGGACTTTGGCTATTGAAGTTTCTTTCTGAATCTGTCTGTGTGTCTTTTACGATCTCTGTTGGGTGGGCTTCCCCTCTTAATATTCGCTGTAGGGCTGGTTTTTTATTCACATACTCCTTTAGCTCCTCTTTGGTGTGGAAAGATCTGGTTCTCCCTTCGAATGTGAACTCCAGTTTCGCTGGATATTTGATCCGAGGTTGTAAATTGTTATTCTGAAGTACTTGGATGGTGTTCTTCCACTCACTTCGAGCTTGGTAAGTTTGTGTGGATAAGTCGGATGTTATTCGAATCCTCTTCCCATTGAAAAAAGTTTCCTTCTTCGCTTTGGCTGAATTCAGAATTTGCTCTTTAATCTTGAGGTCTGTAGTCTTGAATATTATGTGCCTTGGGGTGGTTTTCCTGGGGTCTGGCCTGCCAGGTGTCCTATAGGCTTCGGTTACCTGGATGGGGTCCCCTGTGAGATTGGGGAAGTTTTCTGCAATAACTTTATTGAGAACATGATTAAGCCCTCTGCTCTGATATTCGGCTCCTTCTTCTATTCCAATTATACGCAGATTATATCTCTTGTCTTTGTCCATTAGTTCCTGGAGTAATCTTCCCTGAAGCTTCACCTTTTCTTGGAGTGTGGTCATTTTCTGGTTGTTGTCAGCTGCTTCATCGTCCAGGCGAGAGATTCTGGATTCCATATGGTCCACTCTTTGTGTTATGGTTTCAATTGCGGAGTTTATGGATGTCAGAGAGCTATTCATGGTTGTCATATCAGCTCTGATCGTGGAAATTTCTTCCTTTAAAGAGTTGTATTTTAAATCTATTTTTTCATGCATTTCAATTCTCAGGGTGTGGAGATTTTCTTTAAAGGCGGCTTGCATTGTATCCATTTTTGCTTCCATTTCTTTAAACGAGGCTTGCATTGTATCCAGTTTTGCTTCCATTTCTTTCTTGGCTTCCTGGGTGTCCTTCCAGATTTCCGCTCTAAACTCCTGGAATTGTTTTCTGATTTCATTTCTGACGGTTTCGATCATTCCTGTTAACATGTCCTCATTTGCTTTTTTATTCTCCATCTCCTCTCCAGTCGTGCTGCTTTTTGGAGCTGGCGAGTTGGCTTGTCCTTTGATGAACTGAGTTATGTTTCTTTGTGATTTGCGCATCTGGAAGTCTGTGTAGTTCTTCCCTCCCTTCTCTCAGAAGGTTTACTCCCGGATATACAGCTGCCTACCTTCTTCGTAAGTGCAGGTCCTAAATGAGCTTTTTTCTCTGTTCCCTCACTGTCGGGAGCCGAGCTAGCAGCTAAGCTCATCCTGACCTCGGGCTGTGCCGAAGTCGCCAAGATGTCGAGAGCCAAACTTGCACCTAGGTTCATTTTCACCTCTGGCTGTGCTGTTTCCGCCAGGATATGCTAAAGTCAAAGTCCACAGCCACTGTCCGGAATTGCTTTGTTACCTTGTGTTTACGGTAATCAAATGTTGTAAACTTCAAAGCCTCTTTGTGTTCTGGAATTTTAACAACCCTATGCTATTCCCTGGTTCCAAAACTGCATATAAGCTGGAAGTTAAAAATAAACTGTTGCTGCAGTCTTGAGGTTCAACCTTATGGCTGCAGACCTCCCGTACCCCATCTTTGTCTCTTGTCTTTTTCTCTTGCCTTATTTTTCCTTTTCCGTATCCCTGCCGCCCCTCAGTCAGGATTTCTGTTCCCCTGCCGGCTGGCCCGGCAGGTTTGGCGCCTGGAACAGGGACTTGAAGGCCTGGGATCGAAGGCAGGTAACCCCCGCTCAGGTAAGGACGTCGGAATGCTTGGGAAGGAGAGCGGGAGGAGAGTGTATTGTCGGGAGCAATAAATTATGGGACAAGCTAATAGCCGCATGCTATACATGCAGGCCCCCAAAGGCATGCTTAATGCCCGGGCAGTGAAAGTTGGCCAATGTAACTTAGAACGTTTCTTTTATTTTATTGAGAAAGCATGCCCCCAGTTCCTGGAGGAAGGAACCAATAACTTAAAAACTTGTTAGAAAAAAAAAAAAAAGGGAACATTATGATGCAACTGGCCCTGAGAAAACCTCAGTGGATGCTATTATTCTTTGGTTTCTGGTCCGAGATTGCTTAGATCTTAGCCATGAATAGATTAAATTCGATCAGTCGATTGGAGAAACTGAACAGGGACCTGATGAGTGTTGCCCAGCTCTGGGAGCATATGCTGCTGCCTGGGAAGAGCTGAGAAAATTAACAAGACCTGAACCCACTGAGCTAGACATTAAGGAAGACTCAGATGGCTCAGACTCTGAGGAGAAATTATTCTATAAGCCTATTAAAGATAGATTGACCTATGTTGAGAATATGTTAAAATCAGTTATAGCTCTATTGTCACAGCTTCATCCAGAACAACAAACTCCTTTAAAGGGAGTACTGGCAGACTTACAGCTCTCCTAGGTGCAGGCTGATAGCAGGGGGAAGGGACCTGAGGCTAGGGAAATGCTACCACCACCGAGGTAACTTCTCCTGACCGAGCGCTCTATTTCCATCCACCAGGACAGATTTGAAACCCCAACCAGGGTGAGTGACCATTAGCCTGGAGCTTACATTTTTCCATAAATCCACTGGGCTAGGTCAAGGAGATCAGCAATTGTGGGTGTTTGGAGACAACTGATCTCTAGTTCAGCTCAGCTGGTTGCTCATCAAGTCTAAATTGTTTCAGGAAAGCTGCTCAAGTTTGAGCCCAATCATATATATTTGGAATATTTTGCAGGACTTACCTAACTTCTATGAGCGCTCAGGCAGATGAAGCTCTCTCTGTCTCTTTTTCTGTCTCCCTCTAAACTCTGCCTGCCTGCCTGTGTCATAGGATGGGTATTGATATTTGTTTAACATCTGCTTTAAAAGACTCAAAGAAAGGTTTTCTATTCTTGTTATTGATGTTTAAGTTTGGAGATTCAGTTAAATTCTGCTTGTTTGGCTAAATCATAAGTTTCTCTAGCATTGAGCACATGGTAGACGATAGGATTGGATGGAGTGAAAGCCTGCCCATCCCCCAGGTAACAAGCATGCCAAATTCCTGGAGGCTGGGCAGAGTCCTGTAACCTTGCATTTCAAAGGTGCCTTACAATTCAAATGCTGCAAGATGAAGGTGTCTTACTGTGAGCTCACTGTCTGTGTTCATATCCTGTCTCCCATATACTCCCTTTGTGAGCTAAACTGGTTTCTCAAAATTTGGCTTCTCAGATGATCTGAAAATTTTGGTTTGCTGAAAAGATTTTTTTGTTTACTATCTAACCACGTGGTTCTAGAATATAGGCAAAATAATACCATTTGCCACTGGAATTCCAGAAAAACTTATGGCCAATTAAAGAACAATTCTAAGCGCGCCCCAAAACATGTGCACATTGTCTGTATGTGTATGTATGTCTATGTCTATGTCTATGTGTTGGTAAAACTTAAAAACAAAACAAAAAACAGGTTTTAAGCCTAAACTGATATGTTTGGGAACAAACAAATGTGTCTAAGACAAACTCCAAAAGGTTTTAATATACAGCACGTGATATAAGTGCAATGATGTACAACCAGTATGTTATTCTTTATGTCTATCTATGCTAAGAGTCAAGTGTACATCTAATCCTGACAATTCTTTGGTATAGATTAAGATTTTGCTTCTCCATTTTTTTTCTCTTTTTTCACTGTGCTCTCATAAACTCTTTAAAATCAAGGGACCAGAGTCATTTTGAAATAACTGCACAGGTGTGACTATTAACCTAAATTTTCCGGACCCCAAATTAACATTTTGCTTTATAGGATACAGGTTGACATGTGTGCTAGCTGAGTGGACCGTGGCAGTCTATGGCTACAGAAAGCTGCCTCCACAGCCGGCTTCCAAACTGGGAGTTGTTTGTGACTCAGAAACTTCCCTGGCTGCTACAGAGAGCAGACTTGGTTAGCCTTCAATCTGTGTGGATTTTGTGACTAGAAAGATGGTTAAAGGCCCAAGTCTTCTAAAATCTGTTTAAAAATGCCCTTAACCAGTCTGTGTAGAAATTTACAGGCAACAAGCAGAAAATGTGACAGCCTATCCAGGGAACTCTACTAAAAAATTATCCAGATGCAAACCATCTCTCCTGCTGGCCTGCTAATTTGGGATGGAAGACACAGCCACTTCAGATCCACTAAAGCTGAGACTTTTATTGTTATTCATTTGTTTTCTCTTTCACGTGCCAGTAAGGTAAGGTTAAATAATATGACTAGATTTAATGACACTTGGATCCCATTCAGTCTGCTGTTCTTTAAGTGTTACAGCAAATCTCTGGCAACTACTTGGTGGTCAATTCTTAGCAACTTGCAGGTAAACTCTACTCCTTTTGTTCTCCTATTGGTTTAATTGGAAATAAAAAGGGCTTTTATGGCTAAGACTCTTTGGATAGTTCAAAGCCAGCCCAGGCAGAGAAAAATAAAAATCCCTCTTGGTCATATTTTGGGTCCTTATTATTTTACTAGTCAAAAATTACAGGTTAAGACTTCTCATTTGCGTACTTTGCATGATTTTCAAAAATTTCTGGGAGATATTAATTGGCTTCGCCCTTATCTTAAATTGTCCACAGCTGAATTAAAACCCTTATTTAATCTATTAAAAGGTGAAAAAGGAGTTTTGGGTCCTCAGACATATTTTGGGTTCAAAACATAAACTGGGAAAGGCCCGAGCTTACAATTTATATACAAGAAAAGCCCTTCCGAGGTCTGTTAGATACAGGAGCAGATGTGTCTGTGATAGCCAAGAGACATTGGCCTTCCAACTGGCCTCTTACTGCGTCTCTTACATCCTTACAGGGGATTGGCCATGCCACAGACACCCAACAAAGCAGTGCCATCCTTAACTGGAGAGATGGTGAGGGGCATTCTGGGACTTTCCAGATCATTTGCCCATAAATTTGTGGGGCAGAGATATTATGGAAAAAATGGGAGTCTATTTGTTTAGCCCTAGTGACGCAGTCACTCGTCAACTCCTAAGTCAAGGGCTACTGCCTTCAGGAGGATTGGAAAGCCATCAGCAAGGAATTAGAGAACCCATTCAACCTCAGCCCCGACCTCCTAGACAAGGACTGGGATATTTTTAACGGGGGTTGCTGCTCGTCCTGTCCCTCATGCTGATCCTATCACATGGTTATCAGACACTCCGGTGTGGGTGGATCAGTGGCCCCTATCAATTAAAAAGATTGTTGTTGCCAAACAGCTGGACTTGGGCCACATTGCTCCTACTACTTCCCCATGGAATTCGCCTATTTTTGTAGTTAAAAGGAAATCTGGTAAATGGAGACTCCTACAGGATCTCCGGCGAGTAAATGCCACCATGGAACTTATGGGGGCATTACAACCAGGTTTGCCCTCTCCTATGGCAATTCCTCAAAATACATACAAAATTATAATTGACTTAAAAGATTGTTTTTATACCATACCTCTTGCTCCTCAAGATTGCAAACGCTTTGCATTTAGTGTCCCCTCTACAAATATTAAAGAACCCATGAAAAGGTGCCATTGGCTAGTGTTACCCCAAGGCATGGCGAACAGCCCCACCTTGCATCAAAGCTTTGTAGCATGGGCTCTCTCTTCTACTCGCCAAAATTTTCCTTCTGTTTGGTCTGTTGAAGGGGGACCCTGACCCTACATCTCCCAGAGAAATAACAACTGAAGCAGCAGAAGCCTCGAGCATAGTAAATTCTGCCATTTCTTCCCAACATATAAATTATATTGATTACTCAGCCCCTTGGGAAGCTTATATTTTAACTATATCTCATTCTCCAACAGCGGTCCTTTGGCAGAAGGGACCCCTTTTGTGGCTTTCCTTGCCTGCTACTCCTTCAAAAATATTAATTCCTTATTATGAATTGGTAGCCACCTTAGTCCATATGTGCCGTGTGGAATCTTGTAAGTATCTTGGACGAGATCCACAGGTTATTTATATCCCCTATACTTTACAACAACAAGAATGGCTTTATAGTCTTTGTGATTCCTGGGTCACTGCCTGAGATAATTTTGTGGGCACAATTTCACAACATTATCCCTCTAACAAGTTACTTCACTTTGCCTCTTCTTACCATTAAGGGAGGGCAATGCTATTACGGATGAGGCTACCCAAATTTTTCTTTCTCAAATTGACTTGGCAAAGCAATCACATGCTGCCCACATCAAAACAGTCGTGCCTTACGTCAGCAATTTCATATTACTTATGAGGCAGCTCGTCAAATTGTAAAAACTTGTCCCAACTGTGCTACCTTCCTGCCTGTGCCCTCCAATGGCATTAACCCTCATGGTCAAGAAATTGTCGAATGGGCCAACGGTTTGTTAAAACACCAAATTTCTAAATTAAAGGGGGGGAAACTATACCCCTTCTCTCCTGTTAATATACTTTCTCATACTTTATTCATACTAATTTTTTTAAATTTGGATTGCAATGGCCACTCCGCAGCACAGCGGTTCTGGGAAAAGAGAGAGCAAAGAGCTTTTGCCCAAGTTAAGTGGAGAGATCCTTTAACAAGTGCTTGGCACAGGCCCGATCCGGTACTGACATGGGGTCGAGGACATGTCTGTGTTTCTTCACAGGATGAAAATCATGCCCGCTGGCTACCTGAGCGTTGTGTTCGCATTGTGGAAACTCATCAGAACGGTACAAGCGCTGACCCACTGGGCTTATGTGCCAGATCCACCGATTGTGCACCCTGCGACCTGGGAGGGAGCTGAGGTGTTTGTCCATGTCAACAGATCAGCGTACGGTACAGCTCCAGACCCTTTTGTCCAGCACGTTAAGATGGGAGATTTTGCAGCTTCTGGCATTGGAACCCCTTTATGTTTTACAACTGACTCCAACAGTTATATTCCAGGCTGTACTGTAATGCAATCCATAAACTATAGAATTTGGATTCCTGATAATAGTCAAGTATATAATATACAAATGACTTCATTGCCTACTGGGTTTCCTGTACATGCCAATTCTACCTCGTCCTTCATGATACCTCGCTGCATCAACTCCTCTCAAATTGTAGAATCCACGGGAGAACTGCACCCCGTAAAGTGTAGACATGATCACCCTTTTATAACCAATATTTCAGGAACTAATTCTCAGCTGATGGACTGGTCTGGAGCTAATCTCACCAACATGTTCAACCCAGGTCTGTGGTGGATGAATGGACGCCCTCAACGCCATGTCTTGATGTTAGTGGCTTCCCTAAACAATATATCCTGGCCCACTTCTACTTCTTTAAAAAATATTATGAGTTGTGTAACACCCCCTTATGCTATTATGTATGGACCTTTTAATATTTCTATAGGAGCCATGTATTTCAAAGTTACCTGCACTAACTGTTCTTTTACAAATTGCTTGTATAGTGGTCTTACTGATTCTGTAATTATTATTAAGCAACCACCATTTGTTATGCTTCCTGTAAACTTATCTGAAGCTTGGTATAAAGAAACAGGTATTCAAGTGTTAAAACATTTAAAAGAACTTATGCGCCCTAGACGATTTGTAGGGCTATTAATAGCAGGAATTTTAGCCTTTATTTCCTTAGCTGCCTCTGCTGCAGCGGCTACTGTGGCTTTAACACAAAATGTGCAGACAGCTCACCATGTTAATCAGCTTGCTCATAATACCACGCAAGCCCTGCACTTTCAAGGCAGGATTGATGATAAGGTAGAACAAAAATTAGAAGCCTTGTATAAATCTTTGTTGTCTCTGGGAGAACAAATTCGTGCCTTACAAACTTTGCAACGGGTGCGCTGTCATGCTGGGTTTGACTTTATTTGTGTGACCCTCCATAAGTATAATGGGTCAAGCTATCCTTGGGAACAAGTTGTAGCACATCTAAATGGTATTTGGCACCATAATAACTTGTCCTTAGATCTCTTTCAACTCCATAGACAAATAGCCGGACTAGAACAAGCTCCACCTTTTGACTTTAAGTTGCAAAAACAGCAAAAGAACTGTTTGAACAACTTCAACAGTATGTCCCTTCCTTAACTAACGTTAAGGGACTGCTAATGACATTGCTCGGCCCAGGGATACTTTTGCTGATGGCTTGCCTATGTCTTCCTTGCATTGTACGCATATTGCAAAACTCTTTCATGAGTTTAGCCAGCCAGCTCCATAAGGTCAAGCTCCAAGTAAATGAATTTCCCCTGAGAGGAACCGCAGCCAGAGACGGGTATGAGGCAGTGCCAGCCTAGACCGACCTAAGACAGGGCCTTCAGCACTGCTCTGAAGTTGTTCCCTAAGACGGGTAAGGCAGGCTGAGGTACTCACCCCACCTAAGACAGGCGGGTTCGCTTCTTTTAATAAAAAGACGGGGGAACTGTCGGAGCCGAGCTAGCAGCTAAACTCATTCTCACCTCTGGCTGTGCCGATGTCGCCAAGATTTCGCGAGCGAAACTTGCACCTAGGTTCATTTTCACCTCTGGCTGTGCTGTTACCGCAAGGATATGCTAAAGGCAAAGTCCACAGCCACTGTCCGGAATTGCTTTGTTACCTTGTGTTTACGGTAATCAAATGTTGTAAACTTCAAAGCCTCTTTGTGTTCTGGAATTTTAACAACCCTATGCTATTCCCTGGTTCCAAAACTGCATATGAGTTGGAAGTTAAGAATAAACTGTTGCTGCAGTCTTGAGGTTCAACCTTATGGCTGCAGACCTCCCGTACCCCATCTTTGTCTCTTGTCTTTTTCTCTTGCCTTATTTTTCCTTTTCCGTATCCCTGCCGCCCCTCAGTCAGGATTTCTGTTCCCCTGCCGGATGGGCCGGCAGGCCTCACCACAATCCAGATTCTTTTGGGGAGTTACCAGTACAGTAACCATACCAGGAAGTACTTAATTTATTAAGCTACTGCTTTTCTTAATCTCAGTGGAGATATTTACTGATAAACAGCTACCTACGCAGCATGTTCATGTCGTTCCTAAATGAGCTTTTATCTCTCTCCCCTCACCACAAATCAGATTCTTCTGAGGAGTTCCCAGTACACTATCCTTTCCCCTGTGTAATTACCTTAACAAGCTCCAGCTGTTTTTATTCTCAGAAGGTTTACTCCCTGATATACAGCTGCCTACCCCCTTCGTAAGTACAGGTCCTAAATGAGCTTATTTCTCTGTTCCCTCACCACAATCCAGATTCTTTTGGGGAGTTACCAGTACAGTAACCATACCAGGAAGTACTTAATTTATTAAGCTACTGCTTTTCTTAATCTCAGTGGAGATATTTACTGATAAACAGCTACCTACGCAGCATGTTCATGTCGTTCCTAAACGAGCTTTTATCTCTCTCCCCTCACCACAAATCAGATTCTTCTGAGGAGTTCCCAGTACATTATCCTTTCCCCTGTGTAATTACCTTAACAAGCTCCAGCTGTTTTTATTCTCAGAAGGTTTACTCCCTGATATACAGCTGCCTACCCACTTCTTAAGTGCAGGTCCTAAATGAGCTTTTTTCTCTGTTCGCTCACCACAATCCAGATTCTTTTGGGGAGTTACCAGTACAGTAACCACACCAGGAAGTACTTAATTTATTAAGCTACTGCTTTTCTTAATCTCAGTGGAGATATTTACTGATAAACAGCTACCTACGCAGCATGTTCATGTCGTTCCTAAATGAGCTTTTATCTCTCTCCCCTCACCACAAATCAGATTCTTCTGAGGAGTTCCCAGTACATTATCCTTTCCCCTGTGTAATTACCTTAACAAGATCCAGCTGTTTTTATTCTCAGAAGGTTTACTCCCTGATATACAGCTGCCTACCCCCTTCGTAAGTGCAGGTCCTAAATGAGCTTTTTTCTCTGTTCCCTCACCACAATCCAGATTCTTTTGGGGAGTTACCAGTAGAGTAACCATACCAGGAAGTACTTAATTTATTAAGCTACTGCTTTTCTTAATCTCAGTGGAGATATTTACTGATAAACAGCTACCTACGCAGCATCTTCATGTCTTTCCTAAATGAGCTTTTATCTCTCTCCCCTGACCACAAATCAGATTCTTCTGAGGAGTTCCCAGTACATTATCCTTTCCCCTGTGTAATTACCTTAACAAGCACCAGCTGTTTTTATTCTCAGAAGGTTTACTCCCTGATATACAGCTGCCTACCCCCTTCGCAAGTGCAGGTCCTAAATGAGCTTTTTTCTCTGTTCCCTCACCACAATCCAGATTCTTTTGGGGAGTTACCAGTACAGTAACCATACTAGGAAGTACTTAATTTATTAAGCTACTGCTTTTCTTAATCTCAGTGGAGATATTTACTGATAAACAGCTACCTATGCAGCATGTTCATGTCGTTCCTAAATGAGCTTTTATCTCTCTCCCCTCACCACAAATCAGATTCTTCTGAGGAATTACCACTACATTATCCTTTCCCCTGTTTAATTACCTTAACAAGCTGCAGCTGTTTTTATTCTCAGAAGGTTTACTCCCGGATGTACAGCTGCCTACCCCCTTCGTAAGTGCAGGTCCTAAATGAGCTTTTTTCTCTGTTCCCTCACCACAATCCAGATTCTTTTGGGGAATTACCAGTACACTAACCATACCAGGAAGTACTTAATTTATTAAGCTACTGATTTTCTTAATCTCAGTGGAGATATTTACTGATAAACAGCTACCTACGCAGCATGTTCATGTCGTTCCTAAATGAGCTTTTATCTCTCTCCCCTCACCACAAATCAGATTCTTCTGAGGAGTTCCCAGTACATTATTCTTTCCCCTGTGTAATTACCTTAACAAGCTCCAGCTGTTTTTATTCCAGAAGGTTTTCTCCCTGATATACAGCTGCCTACACCCTTCGTAAGTGCAGGTCCTAAATGAGCTTTTTTCTCTGTTCCCTCACCACAATCCAGATTCTTTTGGGGAGTTACCAGTACAGTAACCATACCAGCAATTACTTAATTTATTAAGCTACTGCTTTTCTTAATCTCAGTGGAGATATTTACTGGTAAACAGCCACCTACGCAGCATGTTCATGTCGTTCCTAAATGAGCTTTTATCTCTCTCCCCTCACCACAAATCAGATTCTTCTGAGGAGTTCCCAGTACATTATCCTTTCTCCTGTGTAATTACCTTAACAAGCTCCAGCTGTTTTTATTCTCAGAAGGTTTACTCCCTGATAAACAACTGCCTACCCCCTTCGTAAGTGCAGGTCCTAATGAGCTTTTTTCTCTGTTCCCTCACCACAAACCAGATTCTTTTGGGGAGTTACCAGTACAGTAACCATACCAGGAAGTACTTAATTTATTAAGCTACTGCTTTTCTTAATCTCAGTGGAGATATTTACTGATAAACAGCTACCTACGCAGCATGTTCATGTCGTTCCTAAATGAGCTTTTATCTCTCTCCCCTCACCACAAATCAGATTCTTCTGAGGAGTTCCCATTATATTATCCTTTCCCCTGTGTAATTACCTTAACAAGCTCCAGCTGTTTTTATTCTCATAAGGTTTACTCCCTGATATGCAGCTGCCTACCACCTTTGTAAGTGCAGGTCATAAATGAGCTTTTTTCTCTGTTCCCTCACCACAATCCAGATTCTTTTGGGGAGTTACCAGTACAGTAACCATACCAGGAATTACTTAATTTCTTAAGCTACTGCTTTTCTTAATCTCAGTGGAGATATTTACTGGTAAACAGCCACATACGCAGCATGTTCATGTCGTTCCTAAATGAGCTTTTATCTCTCTCCCCTCACCACAAATCAGATTCTTCTTTGGAGTTCCCAGTACATTATCCTTTCCCCTGTGTAATTAGCTTAACAAGCTCCAGCTTGTTTTATTCTCTGACGGTTTACTCCCTGATATACAGCTGCCTAACCCCTTCGTAAGTGCAGGTCCTAAAGGAGCTTTTTTCTCTGTTTCCTCACCACAATCCAGATTCTTTTGGCGAGTTCCAAATACAGTAACCATACCAGGAAGTACTTAATTTATTAAGCTACTGCTTTTCTTAATCTCAGTGGAGCTATTTACTGATAAACAGCTACCTACGCAGCATGTTCATGTCGTTCCTAAATGAGCTTTTATCTCTCTCACCTCACCACAAATCAGATTCTTCTGAGGAGTCCCTAGTACATTATCCTTTCCCCTGTGTAATTACCTTAACAAGCTCCAGCTGTTTTTATTCTCTGACGGTTTGCTCCCTGATATACAGCTGCCTACCCCCTTCGTAAGTGCAGGTCCTAAATGAGCTTTTTTCTCTGTTCCCTCACCAAAATCCAGATTCTTTTGGGGAGTTTCCAGTACAGTAACCATACCAAGAAGTACTTAATTTATTACGCTACTGCTTTTCTTAATCTCAGTGGAGATATTTACTGATAAACAGCTACCTACGCAGCATGTTCATGTCGTTCCTAAATGAGCTTTTATCTCTATCCCGTCACCACAAATCAGATTCTTCTGAGGAGTTCCCAGTACATTATCCTTTCCCCTGTGTAATTACCTTAACAAGCTCCAGCTGTTTTTATTCTCAGAAGGTTTACTCCCTGATGTACAGCAACCTACCCCCTTCGTAAGTGCAGGTCCTAACTGAGCTTTATTCTCTGTTCCCTCACCACAATCCCGATTCTTTTGGGGAGTTACCAGTACAGTAACCATACCAGGAAGTACTTAATTTATTAAGCTACTGCTTTTCTTAATCTCAGTGGAGATATTTACTGATAAACAGCAACCTACGCAGCATGTTCATGTCGTTCCTAAATGAGCTTTTATCTCTCTCCCCTGATCACAAATCAGATTCTTCTGAGGATTTCCCAGTACATTATCCTTTCCCGTGTGTAATTAACTTAAAAAGCTCCAGCTGTTTTTATTCTCAGAAGGTTTACTCCCTGATATACAACTGCCTACCCCCTTCGTAAGTGCAGGTCCTAAATGAGCTTTTTTCTCTGTTCCCTCACCACAATCCAGATTCTTTTGAGGAGTTACCAGTACAGTAACCATACCAGGAAGTACTTAATTTATTAAGCTACTGCTTTTCTTAATCTCAGTGGAGATATTTACTGATAAACAGCTACCTACGCAGCATGATCATGTCGTTCCTAAATGAGCTTTTATC
>NW_025961901.1:0-34773 GCF_023159225.1 Perognathus longimembris pacificus | reverse complement strand
ACAAATCAGATTCTTCTGAGGAGTTCCCAGTACATTATCCTTTCCCCTGTGTAATTACCTTAACAAGCTCCAGCTGTTTTTATTCTCAGAAGGTTTCCTCCCTGATATACAGCTGCCTAACCCTTCGTAAGTGCAGGTCCTAAATGAGCTTTTTTCTCTGTTCCCTCACCACAATCCAGATTCTTTTGGGGAGTTACCAGTACAGTAACCATACCAGGAAGTACTTAATTTATTAAGCTACTGCTTTTCTTAATCTCAGTGGAGATATTTACTGATAAACAGCTACCTACGCAGCATGTTCATGTCGTTCCTAAATGAGCTTTTATCTCTCTCCCCTCACCACAAATCAGATTCTTCTGAGGAGTTCCAGTACATTATCCTTTCCCCTGTGTAATTACCTTAACAAGCTCCAGCTGTTTTTATTCTCAGAAGGTTTACTCCCTGATATACAGCTGCCTAGCCCCTTCGTAGGTGCAGGTCCTAAATGAGCTATTTTCTCTGTTCCCTCACCACTATCCAGATTCTTTTGGGGAGTTACCAGTACAGTAACCATACCAGGAAGTACTTAATTTATTAAGCTACTGCTTTTTTTAATCTCAGTGGAGATATTTACTGATAAACAGCTACCTACGCAGCATGTTCATGTCGTTCCTAAATGAGCTTTTATCTCTCTCCCCTCACCACAAATCAGATTCTTCTGTGGAGTTCCCAGTATATTATCCTTTCCCCTGTGTAATTACTTTAACAAGCTCCAGCTGTTTTTATTCAGGGAAGGTTTACTCCCTGATATACAGCTGCCTACCCGCTTCGTAAGTGCAGGTCCTAAATGAGCTTTTTTCTCTGTTCCCTCACCACAATCCAGATTCTTTTGGGGAGTTACCAGTACAGTAACCATAGCAGGAAGTACTTAATTTATTAAGCTACTGCTTTTCTTAATCTCAGTGGAGATATTTACTGATAAACAGCTACCTAAGCAGCATGTTCATGTCGTTCCTAAATGAGCTTTTATCTCTCCCCCCTCACCACAAATCAGATTCTTCTGAGGAGTTCCCAGTACATTATCCTTTCCCATGTGTAATTACCTTAACAAGCTCCAGCTGTTTTTATTCTCAGAAGGTTTACTCCCTGATATACAGCTGCCTAGCCCCTTCGTAAGTGCAGGTCTTAAATGAGCTTTTTTCTCTGTTCCCTCACCACAATTCAGATTCTTTTGGGGAGTTACCAGTACAGAAACCATACCAGGAAGTACTTAATTTATGAAGCTACTGCTTTTTTTAATCTCAGTGGAGATATTTACTGATAAACAGCTACATACGCAGCATGTTCATGTCGTTCCTAAATGAGCTTTTATCTCTCTCCCCTCACCACAAATGAGATTCTTCTGAGGAGTTCCCAGTACATTATCCTTTCCCCCGTGTAATTACCTTAACAAGCTCCAGCTGTTTTTATTCTCAGGAGGTTTACTCGTAAGTGCAGGTCCTAAATGAGCTTTTTTCTCTGTTTCCCTCACCACAATCCAGATTCTTTTGGGGAGTTACCAGTACAGTAACCATACCAGGAAGTACTTAATTTATTAAGCTACTGCTTTTCTTAATCTCAGTGGAGATATTTACTGATAAACAGCTACCTACGCAGCATGTTCATGTCGTTCTTAAATGAGCTTTTATCTCGCTTCCCTCACCACAAATCAGATTCTTCTGAGGAGTTCCCAGTACATTATCCTTTCCCCTGTGTAATTACCTTAACAAGCTCCAGCTGTTTTTATTCTCAGAAGGTTTACTCCCTGATATACAGCTGCCTACCCCCTTCGTAAGTGCAGGTCCTAAATGAGCTTTTTTCTCTGTTCCCTCACCACAATCCAGATTCTTTTGGGGAGTTACCAGTACAGTAACCATACCAGGAAGTACTTAATTTATTAAGCTACTGCTTTTCTTAATCTCAGTGGAGATATTTACTGATAAACAGCTACCTACGCAGCATGTTCATGTCGTTCCTAAATGAGCTTTTATCTCTCTCTCCTCACCACAAATCAGATTCTTCTGAGGAGTTCCCAGTACATTATCCTTTCCCCTGTGTAATTACCTTAACAAGCTCCAGCTGTTTTTATTCTCAGAAGGTTTACTCCCTGATATACAGCTGCCTAACCCTTCGTAAGTGCAGGTCCTAAATGAGCTTTTTTCTCTGTTCCCTCACCACAATCCAGATTCTTTTGGGGAGTTACCAGTACAGTAACCATACCAGGAAGAACTTAATTTATTAAGCTACTGCTTTTCTTAATCTCAGTGGAGATATTTACTGATAAACAGCTACCTACGCAGCATGTTCATGTCGTTCCTAAATGAGCTTTTATCTCTCTCCCCTCACCACAAATCAGATTCTTCTGAGGAGTTCCCAGTACATTATCCTTTCCCCTGTGTAATTACCTTAACAAGCTCCAGCTGTTTTTATTCTCAGAAGGTTTACTCCTGATATACAGCTGCCTAGCCCCTTCGTAGGTGCAGGTCCTAAATGAGCTTTTTTCTCTGTTCCCTCACCACTATCCAGATTCTTTTGGGAGTTACCAGTACAGTAACCATACCAGGAAGTACTTAATTTATTAAGCTACTGCTTTTTTTAATCTCAGTGGAGATATGTACTGATAAACAGCTACCTACGCAGCATGTTCATGTCGTTCCTAAATGAACTTTTATCTCTCTCCCCTCACCACAAATCAGATTCTTCTGAGGAGTTCCCAGTACATTATCCTTTCCCCTGTGTAATTACCTTAACAAGCTCCAGCTGTTTTTATTCTCAGAAGGTTTACTCCCTGATATACAGCTGCCTACCCCCTTCGTAAGTGCAGGTCCTAAATGAGCTTTTTTCTCTGTTCCCTCACCACAATCCAGATTCTTTTGGGGAGTTACCAGTACAGTGACCATACCAGGAAGTACTTAATTTATTAAGCTACTGCTTTTCTTAATCTCAGTGGAGATATTTACTGATAAACAGCTACCTACGCAGCATGTTCATGTCGTTCCTAAATGAGCTTTTATCTCTGTCCCCTCACCACAAATCAGATTCTTCTGAGGAGTTCCCAGTACATTATCCTTTCCCCTGTGTAATTACCTTAACAAGCTCCAGCTGTTTTTATTCTCAGAAGGTTTACTCCCTGATATACAGCTGCCTAACCCTTCGTAAGTGCAGGTCCTAAATGAGCTTTTTTCTCTGTTCCCTCACCACAATCCAGATTCTTTTGGGGAGTTACCAGTACAGTGACCATACCAGGAAGTACTTAATTTATTAAGCTACTGCTTTTCTTAATCTCAGTGGAGATATTTACTGATAAACAGCTACCTACGCAGCATGTTCATGTCGTTCCTAAATGAGCTTTTATCTCTGTCCCCTCACCACAATCAGATTCTTCTGAGGAGTTCCCAGTACATTATCCTTTCCCCTGTGTAATTACCTTAACAAGCTCCAGCTGTTTTTATTCTCAGAAGGTTTACTCCCTGATATACAGCTGCCTAGCCCCTTCGTAGGTGCAGGTCCTAAATGAGCTTTTTTCTCTGTTCCCTCACCACTATCCAGATTCTTTTGGGGAGTTACCAGTACAGTAACCATACCAGGAAGTACTTAATTTATTAAGCTACTGCTTTTTTTAATCTCAGTGGAGATATTTACTGATAAACAGCTACCTACGCAGCATGTTCATGTCGTTCCTAAATGAGCTTTTATCTCTCTCCCCTCACCACAAATCAGATTCTTCTGTGGAGTTCCCAGTACATTATCCTTTCCCCTGTGTAATTACTTTAACAAGCTCCAGCTGTTTTTATTCAGGAAGGTTTACTCCCTGATATACAGCTGCCTACCCGCTTCGTAAGTGCAGGTCCTAAATGAGCTTTTTTCTCTGTTCCCTCACCACAATCCAGATTCTTTTGGGGAGTTACCAGTACAGTAACCATAGCAGGAAGTACTTAATTTATTAAGCTACTGCTTTTCTTAATCTCAGTGGAGATATTTACTGATAAACAGCTACCTAAGCAGCATGTTCATGTCGTTCCTAAATGAGCTTTTATCTCTCTCCCCTCACCACAAATCAGATTCTTCTGAGGAGTTCCCAGTACATTATCCTTTCCCCTGTGTAATTACCTTAACAAGCTCCAGCTGTTTTTATTCTCAGAAGGTTTACTCCCTGATATACAGCTGCCTAGCCCCTTCGTAAGTGCAGGTCCTAATGAGCTTTTTTCTCTGTTCCCTCACCACAATCCAGATTCTTTTGGGGAGTTACCAGTACAGTAACCATACCAGGAAGTACTTAATTTATGAAGCTACTGCTTTTTTTAATCTCAGTGGAGATATTTACTGATAAACAGCTACCTACGCAGCATGTTCATGTCGTTCCTAAATGAGCTTTTATCTCTCTCCCCTCACCACAAATGAGATTCTTCTGAGGAGTTCCCAGTACATTATCCTTTCCCCCGTGTAATTACCTTAACAAGCTCCAGCTGTTTTTATTCTCAGGAGGTTTACTCGTAAGTGCAGGTCCTAAATGAGCTTTTTTCTCTGTTCCTCACCACAATCCAGATTCTTTTGGGGAGTTACCAGTACAGTAACCATACCAGGAAGTACTTAATTTATTAAGCTACTGCTTTTCTTAATCTCAGTGGAGATATTTACTGATAAACAGCTACCTACGCAGCATGTTCATGTCGTTCTTAAATGAGCTTTTATCTCGCTCCCCTCACCACAAATCAGATTCTTCTGAGGAGTTCCCAGTACATTATCCTTTCCCCTGTGTAATTACCTTAACAAGCTCCAGCTGTTTTTATTCTCAGAAGGTTTACTCCCTGATATACAGCTGCCTAACCCTTCGTAAGTGCAGGTCCTAAATGAGCTTTTTTCTCTGTTCCCTCACCACAATCCAGATTCTTTTGGGGAGTTACCAGTACAGTAACCATACCAGGAAGAACTTAATTTATTAAGCTACTGCTTTTCTTAATCTCAGTGGAGATATTTACTGATAAACAGCTACCTACGCAGCATGTTCATGTCGTTCCTAAATGAGCTTTTATCTCTCTCCCCTCACCACAAATCAGATTCTTCTGAGGAGTTCCCAGTACATTATCCTTTCCCCTGTGTAATTACCTTAACAAGCTCCAGCTGTTTTTATTCTCAGAAGGTTTACTCCCTGATATACAGCTGCCTACCCCCTTCGTAAGTGCAGGTCCTAAATGAGCTTTTTTCTCTGTTCCCTCATCACAATCCAGATTCTTTTGGGGAGTTACCAGTACAGTGACCATACCAGGAAGTACTTAATTTATTAAGCTACTGCTTTTCTTAATCTCAGTGGAGATATTTACTGATAAACAGCTACCTACGCAGCATGTTCATGTCGTTCCTAAATGAGCTTTTATCTCTGTCCCCTCACCACAAATCAGATTCTTCTGAGGAGTTCCCAGTACATTATCCTTTCCCCTGTGTAATTACCTTAACAAGCTCCAGCTGTTTTTATTCTCAGAAGGTTTACTCCCTGATATACAGCTGCCTAACCCTTCGTAAGTGCAGGTCCTAAATGAGCTTTTTTCTCTGTTCCCTCACCACAATCCAGATTCTTTGGGGAGTTACCAGTACAGTAACCATACCAGGAAGTACTTAATTTATTAAGCTACTGCTTTTCTTAATCTCAGTGGAGATATTTACTGATAAACAGCTACCTACGCAGCATGTTCATGTCGTTCCTAAATGAGCTTTTATCTCTCTCCCCTCACCACAAATCAGATTCTTCTGAGGAGTTCCCAGTACATTATCCTTTCCCCTGTGTAATTACCTTAACAAGCTCCAGCTGTTTTTATACAGGGAAGGTTTACTCCCTGATATACAGCTGCCTACCCCCTTCGTAAGTGCAGGTCCTAAATGAGCTTTTTTCTCTGTTCCCTCACCCCAATGCAGATTCTTTTGGGGAGTTACCAGTACAGTAACCATACCAGGAAGTACTTAATTTATTAAGCTACTGCTTTTCTTAATCTCAGTGGAGATAATTACTGATAAACAGCTACCTACGCAGCATGTTCATGTCGTTCCTAAATGAGCTTTTATCTCTCTCCCCTCACCTCAAATGAAATTCTTCTGAGGAGTTCCCAGTACATTATCCTTTCCCCGGTGTAATTACCTTAACAAGTTCCAGCTGGTTTTATTCTCAGGAGGTTTACTCGTAAGTGCAGGTCCTAAATGAGCTTTTTTCTCTGTTTCCCTCACCACAATCCAGATTCTTTCGGGGAGTTACTAGTACAGTAACCATACCAGGAAGTACTTAATTTATTAAGCTACTGCTTTTCTTAATCTCAGTGGAGATATTTACTGATAAACAGCTACCTACGCAGCATGTTCATGTCGTTCCTAAATGAGCTTTTATCTCTCTCCCCTAACCACAAATCAGATTCTTCTGAGGAGTTCCCAGTACATTATCCTTTCCCCTGTGTAATTACCTTAACAAGCTCCAGCTGTTTTTATTCTCAGAAGGTTTACTCCCTGATATACAGCTGCCTAACCCTTCGTAAGTGCAGGTCCGAAATGAGCTTTTTTCTCTGTTCCCTCACGACAATCCAGATTCTTTTGGGGAGTTACCAGTACAGTAACCATACCAGGAAGTACTTAATTTATTACGCTACTGCTTTTCTTAATCTCAGTGGAGATATTTACTGATAAACAGCTACCAACGCAGCATGTTCATGTCGTTCCTAAATGAGCTTTTATCTCTCTCCCCCTCACCACAAATCAGATTCTTCTGAGGAGTTCCCGGTACATTATCCTTTCCCCTGTGTAATTACCTTAACAAGCTCCAGCTGTTTTTATTCAGGGAAGTTTTACTCCCTGATATACAGCTGCCTACCCCCTTCGTAAGTGCAGGTACTAAATGAGCTTTATTCTCTGTTCCCTCACCACAATCCAGATTCTTTTGGGGAGTTACCAGTACAGTAACCATAGCAGGAAGTACTTAATTTATTAAGCTACTGCTTTTTTTAATCTCAGTGGAGATATTTACTGATAAACAGCTACCTACGCAGCATGTTCATGTCGTTCCTAAATGAGCTTTTATCTCTCTCCCCTCACCACAAATCAGATTCTTCTGAGGAGTTCCCAGTACATTATCCTTTCCCCTGTGTAATTACCTTATCAAGCTCCAGCTGTTTTTATTCAGGGAAGGTTTACTCCCTGATATACAGCTGCCTACCCCCTTCGTAAGTGCAGGTCCTAAATGAGATTTTTTCTCTGTTCCCTCACCACAATCCAGATTCTTTTGGGGAGTTACCAGTACAGTAACCATACCAGGAAGTACTTAATTTATTAAGCTACTGATTTTCTTAATCTCAGTGGAGATATTTACTGGTAAACAGCTACCTACGCAGCATGTTCATGTCATTCCTAAATGAGCTTTTATCTCTCTCCCCTCACCACAAATCAGATTCTTCTGAGGAGTTCCCAGTACATTATCCTTTCCCCTGTGTAATTACCTTAACAAGCTCCAGCTGTTTTTAATCTCAGAAGGTTTACCCCCTGATATACAGCTGCCTACCGCCTTCGTAAGTGCAGGTCCTAAATGAGCTTTTTTCTCTGTTCCCTCACCACAATCCAGATTCTTTTGGCGAGTTACCAGTACAGTAACCATACCAGGAAGTACTTAATTTATTAAGCTACTGCTTTTCTTAATCTCAGTGGAGATATTTACTGATAAACAGCTACCTACGCAGCATGTTCATGTCGTTCCTAAATGAGCTTTTATCTCTCTCCCCTCACCACAAATCAGATTCTTCTGAGGAGTTCCCAGTACATTATCCTTTCCCCTGTGTAATTACCTTAACAAGCTCCAGCTGTTTTTATTCTCAGAAGGTTTACTCCCTGATATACAGCTGCCTACCCCCTTCGTAAGTGCAGGTCCAAAATGAGCTTTTTTCTCTGTTCCCTCACCACAATCCACATTCTTTTTGGGGAGTTACCAGTACAGTAACCATACCAGGAAGTACTTAATTTATTAAGCTACTGCTTTTCTTAATCAAAGTGGAGATATTTACTGATAAAGAGCTACCAACGCAGCATGTTCATGTCGTTCCTAAATGAGCTTTTATCTCTCTCCCCTCACCACAACTCAGATTCTTCTGAGGAGTTCCCGGTACATTATCCTTTCCCCTGTGTAATTACCTTAACAAGCTCCAGCTGTTTTTATTCTCAGATGGTTTATTCCCTGACATACGGCTGCCTACCCCCTTCGTAAGTGCAGGTCCTAAATGAGCTTTTTTCTCTGTTCCCTCACCACAATCCAGATTCTTTTGGGGGAGTTACCAGTACAGTAACCATACCAGGAAGTACTTAATTTATTAAGCTACTGCTGTTCTTAATCTCAGTGTAGATATTTACTGATAAACAGCTACCTACGTAGCAGGTTCGTGTCGTTCCTAAATGAGCATTTATCTCTCTCCCTCACCACAAATCAGATTCTTCTGAGGAGTTCCCAGTACATTATACTTTCCCCTGTGTAATTACCGCAACAAGCTCCAGCTGTTTTTATTCTCAGAAGGTTTACTCCCTGATATACAGCTGCCTACCCCCTTCGTAAGTGCAGGTCCTGAATGAGCTTTTTTCTCTGTTCCCTCACCACAATCCAGATTCTTTTGGGGAGTTACCAGTACAGTAACCATACCAGGAAGTACTTAATTTATTAAGCTACTGCTTTTCTTAGTCTCAGTGGAGATATTTACTGATAACCAGCTACCTCCGCAGCATGTTAATGTCGTTCCTAAATGAGCTTTTATCTCTCTCCCCTCACCACAAATCAGATTCTTCTGAGGAGTTCCCAGTACATTATCCATTCCCCTGTGTAATTACCTTAACAAGCTCTAGCTGTTTTTATTCTCAGAAGGTTTACTCCCGGATATACAACTGCCTACCCCATTCGTAAGTGCAGGTCCTAAATGAGCTTTTTTCTCTGTTCCCTCACCACAATCCAGATTCTTTTGGGGAGTTACCAGTACAGTAACCATACCAGGAAGTACTTAATTTATTAAGCTACTGCTTTTCTTATCTCAGTGGAGATCTTTACTGATAAACAGCTACCTACGCTGCATGTTCATGTCGTTCCTAAATGAGCTTTTATCTCTCTCCCCTCACCACAAATCAGATTCTTCTGAGGAGTTCCCAGTACATTATCCTTTCCCCTGTGTAATTACCTTAACAAGCTCCAGCTGTTTTTATTCTCAGAAGGTTTACTCCCGGATATACAGCTGCCTACCCCCTTCGTAAGTGCAGGTCCTAAATGAGCTTTTTTCTCTGTTCCCTCACCACAATCCAGATTCATTGGGGAGTTACCAGTACAGTAACCATACCAGGAAGTACTTAAATTATTAAGCTACTGCTTTTCTTAATCTCAGTGAAGATATTTACTAATAAACAGCTACCTACGCAGCATGTTCATGTCGTTCCTAAATGAGCTTTTATCTCTCTCCCCTCACCACAAATCAGATTCTTCTGAGGAGTTCCCAGTACATTATCCTTTCCCCTGTCTAATTACCTTAACAAGCTCCAGCTGTTTTTATTCTCAGAAGGTTTACTCCCTGATATACAGCTGCCTACCCCCTTCGTAAGTGCAGGTCCTAAATGAGCATTTTTCTTTGTTCCCTCACCACAATCCAGATTCTTTTGGGGAGTTACCAGTACAGTAACCATACCAGGAAGTACTTAATTTATTAAGCTACTGCTTTTCTTAATCTCAGTGGAGATATTGACTGATAAACAGCTACCTACGCAGCATGTTCATGTCGTTCCTAAATGAGCTTTTATCTCTCTCCCCTCACCACAAATCAGATTCTTCTGAGGAGTTCCCAGTACATTATCCTTTCCCCCTGTGTAATTACCTTAGCAAGCTCCAGCTGTTTTTATTCTCAGAAGGTTTACTGCCTGATATACAGCTGCCTACCCCCTTCGTAAGTGCAGGTCTTAAATGAGCTTTTTTCTCTTTCCCTCACCACAATCCAGATTCTTTTGGGGAGTTACCAGTACAGTAACCATACCAGGAAGTACTTAATTTATTAAGCTACTGCTTTTCTTAATCTCAGTGGAGATATTTACTGATAAACAGCTACCTACGCAGCATGGTCATGTCGTCCCGAAATGAGCTTTTATCTCTCTCCCCTCACCACAAATCAGATTCTTCTGAGAGTTCCCAGTACATTATCCTTTCCCCTGTGTAATTACCTTAACAAGCTCCAGCTGGTTTTATTCTCAGAAGGATTACTCCCTGATATACAGCTCCCTACCCCCTTCGTAAGTGCAGGTCCTAAATGAGCTTTTTTCTCTGTTCCCTCACCACAATCCAGATTCTTTTTGGGGAGTTACCAGTACAGTGACTATACCAGGAAGTACTTAATTTATTAAGCTACTGCTTTTCTTAATCTCAGTGAAGATATTTACTGATAAACAGCTACCTACGCATCATGTTCATGTCGTTCCTAAATGAGCTTTTATCTCTCTCCCCTCACCACAAATCAGATTCTTCTGAGGAGTTCCCAGTACATTATCCTTTCCCCTGTGTAATTACCTTAACAAGCTCCAGCTGTTTTTATTCAGGGAAGGTTTACTCCCTGATATGCAGCTGCCTAGCCCCTTCGTAAGTGCAGGTCATAAATGAGCTTTTTTCTCTATTCCCTCACCGCAATCCAGATTCTTTTGGCGAGTTACCAGTACAGTAACCATACCAGGAAGTACTTAATTTATTAAGCTACTGCTTTTCTTAATCTCAGTGGAGATATTTACTGATAAACAGCTACCTACGCAGCATGTTCATGTCGTTCCTAAATGAGCTTTTATCTCTCTCCCCTCACCACAAATGAGATTCTTCTGAGGAGTTCCCAGTACATTATCCTTTCCCCTGTGTAATTACCTTAACAAGCTCCAGCTGTTTTTATTCTCAGGAGGTTTACTCGTAAGTGCAGGTCCTAAATGAGCTTTTTTCTCTGTTTCCTCACCACAATCCAGATTCTTTTGGGGAGTTACCAGTACAGTAACCATACCAGGAAGTACTTAATTTATTAAGCTACTGCTTTTCTTAATCTCAGTGGAGATATTTACTGATAAACAGCTACCTACGCAGCATGTTCATGTCGTTCCTAAATGAGCTTTTATCTCTCTCCCCTCACCACAAATCAGATTCTTCTGAGGAGTTCCCAGTACATTATCCTTTCCCTGTGTAATTACCTTAACAAGCTCCAGCTGTTTTTATTCTCAGAAGGTTTACTCCCTGATATACAGCTGCCTAGCCCCTTCGTAGGTGCAGGTCCTAAATGAGCTTTTTTCTCTGTTCCCTCACCACAATCCAGATTCTTTTGGGGACTTACCAGTACAGTAACCATACAGGAAGTACTTAATTTATTAAGCTACTGCTTTTTTTAATCTCAGTGGAGATATTTACTGATAAACAGCTACCTACGCAGCATGTTCATGTCGTTCCTAAATGAGCTTTTATCTCTCTCCCCTCACCACAAATCAGATTCTTCTGAGGAGTTCCCGGTACATTATCCTTTTCCTGTGTAATTACCTTAACAAGCTCCAGCTGTTTTTATTCAGGGAAGGTTTACTCCCTGATATACAGCTGCCTACCCCTTTCGTAAGTGCAGGTCCAAAATGAGCTTTATTCTCTGTTCCCCTCACCACAATCCAGATTCTTTTGGGGAGTTACCAGTACAGTAACCATACCAGGAAGTACTTAATTTATTAAGCTACTGCTTTTTTTAATCTCAGTGGAGATATTTACTGATAAACAGCTACTACGCAGCATGTTCATGTCGTTCCTAAATGAGCTTTTATCTCTCTCCCCTCACCACAAATCAGATTCTTCTGAGGAGTTCCCAGTACATTATCCTTTCCCCTGTGTAATTACCTTAACAAGCTCCAGCTGTTTTTATTCTCAGAAGGTTTACTCCCTGATATACAGCTGCCTACCCCCTTCGTAAGTGCAGGTCCTAAATGAGCTTTTTTCTCTGTTCCCTCACCCCAATCCAGATTCTTTTGGGGAGTTACCAGTACAGTAACCATACCAGGAAGTACTTAATTTATTACGCTACTGCTTTTCTTAATCTCAGTGGAGATAATTACTGATAAACAGCTACCTACGCAGCATGTTCATGTCGTTCCTAAATGAGCTTCTATCTCTCTCCCCTCACCTCAAATGAGATTCTTCTGAGGAGTTCCCAGTACATTATCCTTTCCCCGGTGTAATTACCTTAACAAGTTCCAGCTGTTTTTATTCTCAGGAGGTTTACTCGTAAGTGCAGGTCCTAAATGAGCTTTTTTCTCTGTTTCCTCACCACAATCCAGATTCTTTCGGGGAGTTACTAGTACAGTAACCATACCAGGAAGTACTTAATTTATTAAGCTACTGCTTTTCTTAATCTCAGTGGAGATATTTACTGATAAACAGCTACCTACACAGCATGTTCATGTCGTTCCTAAATGAGCTTTTATCTCTCTCCCCTAACCACAAATCAGATTCTTCTGAGGAGTTCCCAGTACATTATCCTATCCCCTGTGTAATTACCTTAACAAGCTCCAGCTGTTTTTATTCTCAGAAGGTTTACTCCCTGATATACAGCTGCCTAACCCTTCGTAAGTGCAGGTCCGAAATGAGCTTTTTTCTCTGTTCCCTCACCACAATCCAGATTCTTTTGGGGAGTTACCAGTACAGTAACCATACCAGGAAGTACTTAATTTATTACGCTACTGCTTTTCTTAATCTCAGTGGAGATATTTACTGATAAACAGCTACCAACGCAGCATGTTCATGTCGTTCCTAAATGAGCTTTTATCTCTCTCTCCTCAACACAAATCAGATTCTTCTGAGGAGTTCCCGGTACATTATCCTTTCCCCTGTGTAATTACCTTAACAAGCTCCAGCTGTTTTTATTCAGGGAAGTTTTACTCCCTGATATACAGCTGCCTACCCCCTTCGTAAGTGCAGGTCCTAAATGAGCTTTATTCTCTGTTCCCTCACCACAATCCAGATTCTTTTGGGGAGTTACCAGTACAGTAACCATAGCAGGAAGTACTTAATTTATTAAGCTACTGCTTTTTTTAATCTCAGTGGAGATATTTACTGATAAACAGCTACCTACGCAGCATGTTCATGTCGTTCCTAAATGAGCTTTTATCTCTCTCCCCTCACCACAAATCAGATTCTTCTGAGGAGTTCCCAGTACATTATCCTTTCCCCTGTGTAATTACCTTATCAAGCTCCAGCTGTTTTTATTCAGGGAAGGTTTACTCCCTGATATACAGCTGCCTCCCCCCTTCGTAAGTGCAGGTCCTAAATGAGATTTTTTCTCTGTTCCCTCACCACAATCCAGATTCTTTTGGGGAGTTACCAGTACAGTAACCATACCAGGAAGTACTTAATTTATTAAGCTACTGATTTTCTTAATCCAGTGGAGATATTTACTGATAAACAGCTACCTACGCAGCATGTTCATGTCGTTCCTATATGAGCTTTTATCTCTCTCCCCTCACCACAAATCAGATTCTTCTGAGGAGTTCCCAGTACATTATCCTTTCCCTGTGTAATTACCTTAACAAGCTCCAGCTGTTTTTAATCTCAGAAGGTTTACCCCCTGATATACAGCTGCCTACCCCCTTCGTAAGTGCAGGTCCTAAATGAGCTTTTTTCTCTGTTCCCTCACCACAATCCAGAATCTTTTGGCGAGTTACCAGTACAGTAACCATACCAGGAAGTACTTAATTTTTTTTTTCCTCAAATTTTTATTGTCAAACTGATGTACAGAGAGGTTACAGTATCATAGGTTGGTCATTGGATACATTTCTTGTACTGTTTGTTACCTTGTCCCTCAAGCCCCCCTCCCTCCCCCCCTTTCCCTCCCCCCCTCCAGTGTTCAGTTCACTTACACCAGACAGTTTTGCAAGTATTGCTTTTGTCGTTATTTCTCTTTTTTTACCCTGTGTCTCTCAAATTTGGTATTCCCTTTCAATTTCCTTCTTCCAATACCAGTAAACACGGTTTCCAATATACTCAGATAAGATTACAGAGATAGTGTAGGTACAACCATAGGAAGGTGATACAAGAGCATCATCAATAATAGAAACTACACATACACCTAGGACGTTGAAAGTAGTTACAACTGTGATATATCAATTGTTTCCATAACATGGAGTTCATTTCACTTAGCATCATCTTATGTGTTCCTAAGGGTATAGCTATTGGGCCTTGTGAACCTCTGCTATGGCTTGCCTAAACCTGTACTAATTATTCCCAATAAGGGAGGCCATAGAGTCCATGTTTCTTTGGGTCTGGCTCACTTCACTTAGTATAACTTTTTCCAAGTCCTTCCATTTCCTTACAAATGGAACAATGTCATTCTTTCTGATAGAGGCATAAAATTCCATTGTGTATATGTACCACATTTTCCTGATCCATTCATCTATGGAGGGGCATCTGGGTTGGTTCCAGATTCTCGCTATGACAAATTGTGCTGCGATGAACATTGTTGTGCTGGTGGCATTACTGTGATTTTGTTTGTGGGCTTTTGGATAGATACCCAACAGTGGGGCTGCTGGGTCATAGGGGAGTTCTATATTGAGCCTTCTGAGGAATCGTCCATACTGCTTGCCAGAGTGGCTGAACCAGTTTACATTCCCACCAACAATGAAGTAGGGTTCCCTTTTGGCCACATCCCCTCCAACAATTGTTATTATTAGTTTTCTTGATATATGACATTCTTGCTGGGGTGAGATGGAATCTCAATGTTGTTTTGATTTGCATTTCCTTTATGGCCAGTGATGCAGAGCATTTTTTCATATGTCTATTGGCCATTCTCATTTCCTCATCAGAGAAGTTTCTTTGTAAGTCTTTAGCCCACTTGTTGAGGGGGCTATTGGTTCTTTGCGGTTTTGTTTTGGAAGAAGGTAATTTTTTTAGTTCTGCATATATTTTAGAGATGAGGCCTTTGTCTGTGAATGTCCGGTAAAGATCTTCTCCCAGTCTGTGGGCTTTCTGTTTATCTTGAGAGCTATGTCCTTTGCCATGCAGAAGCTCTGCAGTTTAATGCAGTCCCATTTGTCCAACTTTTCTTTGATTTGTAGCCTTTCAGGGTCTTTGTTAAGGAAGTTCTGTCCTGTGCCAAGGAGCCCGAGTGTTTCTCCTACTCCTTCCTTTAGTGTTTTCAGGGTGCCTGTTTTGATTTCAAGGTCTTTAATCCATTTGGAGTTTATTTTGGTGCAGGGTGATATATAAGGATCTAGTTTTAGTTTGTTGCATGTGTTGAGCCAGTTTTGCCAGCACCACTTGTTAAAGAGGCTATCTTTCTTCCATACTATTGTTTTAGCTCCTTTATCAAAGATTAAGTAGGCGTAGTTCTGTGGGTTTAATTCTGGGTCTTCAATTCTGTTCCATTGGTCTTCAGGCCTGTTCCGGTGCCAATACCAAGCTGTTTTTATTACTATAGCTTTATAATACAGCTTGAAGTTGGGTATTGTAATTCCTCCAGCACTGTTCTTTCTGCTTAGGAGTGTTTTTGCTATTCTAGGTCTTTTATTGTTCCATATGAATTTCTGGATTGCTTCCTCTATTTCATTAAAGAATGGTGTTGGGATATTAATGGGTATTGCATTGAATTTGTAGATAGCCTTTGGCAATATTGCCATTTTGATTATATTAATCCTCCCAATCCAGGAGCATGGGAGGTTTTTCCATTTCCTTAGTTCTGACTTAATTTCGTTTTTCAAGGTTTTAAAGTTCTCCTCAAAGAGGTCTTTCACTTCTTTGGTTAAGTTTATTCCTAGGTATTTTATGTTTTTGGGGGCTATTGCAAAAGGAGTTGCTTTCCTGATTTCAGCCTCGGTCTTCGGGTTGTTAGCATAGAGAAAGGCTGTTGATTTTTGAAGGTTTATTTTATAACCTGCAACTTTGCCAAAGTTTTGGATCAGCTCTAGTAGCTTGGGGGTAGAGTCTATGGGATTCTTTAGGTATAGGATCATGTCATCTGCGAAGAGAGAAAGTTTAACTTCATCTTTTCCTATTTGGATCCCCTTTATATTCTCTTCTTGCCTAATTGCTCTGGCTAGGAATTCTAGTACTATGTTGAAGAGCAGGGGAGAGAGTGGACATCCCTGCCTTGTTCCTGATTTTAAAGGAATGGCTTTAGTTTTTCACCATTTAGAGTTATGCTTGCTGTTGGTTTGTCATAAACTGCCTTGATTATATTCAGGAATGTTCCCTGGAATCCCAGTTTTTCCAGGGCTTTTAGCATAAATGGGTGCTGGATTTTATCGAACGCTTTTTCCGCATCCAGCGATAAAACCATGTGGTTCTTTACCTTGCTCCGGTTGATGTGGTGGATTACATTAATTGACTTGCGTATATTAAACCAGCTTTGCATCCCTGGGATGAATCCAGTTTGATCGTGGTGTATGATTTTTTTGATGACCTGTTGAAGTCGATTGGCCAGAATTTTGTTGAGAATTTTGCATCTATGTTCATTAGGGAGATTGGTCTGTAGTCCTCTTTCCGTGATGAGTCTCTGCCTGGTTTTGGGATGAGGGTTATACTGGCTTCATAAAATGAGTCTGGTAGTGAACGTTCTCTTTCAATTTCATTGAAGAGGTTGAGAAATATTGGAGTGAGTTCTGTTTTGAAGGCCTTGTAGAATTCTGCGGTGAATCCGTCTGGACCTGGGCTTTTCTTGGATGGAGATCATTTATTGCTGTTTCTATTTCAATACTGGATATGGGTCTGTTTAGAAGGTTTAAGTCTTCATAGTTGAGTTTGGGGGTATCAATTTTTTCTAGGAAATCATCCATTTCTTCCAAGTTCTCGAATTTTTTGGCATAAAGGTTTGCAAAATAGTCCCTTATTATTTTCTGAATTTCGGTTATTTCTGTGGTGATGCTACCTGTTTCATCTCTTATCTTGTTTATTTGAGTGTGCTGTCTTCGTTCTTTGGTCAGGTTTGCCAGGGGTCTGTCTATCTTGTTGATTTTTTCAAAGAACCAACTCTTTGTTTTGTTGATTCTTTCGATGGTTTTTTTAGTCTCTAATTGATTTAATTCTGATTTGATTTTAATTATTTGCTTCCGTCTATTGACTTGGGGTTTGCTTGCTGTTCTCTCTCCAGAAAATTAAGGTGCTTTCTTAAATTACTGAGTTGCTGTTTCTCCAGTTTGTTGATGTATGTACTCAGAGATATAAGTTTTCCTCTGAGTACTGCCTTTGCTGTGTCCCAAAGGAGCTGGTACTTTGTGTCCTCAACTTGGTTGAAGTCCATAAACATTTGAATTTCTGTTTTAATTTCTTCAATGATCCACTGATGGTTCAGCAGTGTGTTCTTTAGTCTCCATGAATTGTGGGATTTTCTGTGGTGGCTGAGTGAGTTGAGCTCTAATTTTATTCCATTGTGGTCTGAAAGAATGCAGGGAATGATTTTGATACTTCTGAATTTGTACAGATTTTCTTTGTGCCCTAAGATGTGATCTATTTTGGAGAATGTTCCGTGTGCTGCCGAAAAGAATGTGTATTCTGTCCTTGCTGGGTGGAATATTCTGTAGATGTCGATTAAGTCTAGTTGGTCTATGCAATTGTTTAGTTCTGTGGTTTCTTTGTTCAGTTATTGGCGTGTTGATCTGTCCAGTGGTGATAGTGGAGTGTTAAAGTCCCCCACTATCATTGTGTTTGGGTCTATGAATGTTTTTAGAGCCAATAGTGTTTGTTTGATGAAGTTGGGTGCTCCTGCATTTGGTGTGTAGATATTTAGGATGGTTATTTCTTCCTGTTGGAGAGATCCTTTTACTAGTATGTAGTAACCTTCTTTGTCTCTTCTTACCTTTTTTAATTTGAAGTCAATTTTGTCTGATACTAGGATTGCAACTCCAGCCTGCTTATGGGGGCCATTTGCTTGATAGATTTGTTTCCAGCCTTTCACTTTTAGAAGATGTTTACTTTTGCTGGATAGATGTGTCTCTTGGAGGCAGCAGAAAGATGGATCTTGATTTTTGATCCAAGTTATGAGCCTATGTCGTTTGATTGGAGAATTAAGTCCATTAATGTTGACAGTTAGGATTGAGAGGTGATCGTTTGTTCTTTTCATTATCACTATCTTGTTTAAAGCTGTGTCCTTCCCATTTCTTGATCTAGTGTTTACTAATTAGGGTTCATTTCTCTATCTGTGTTGGGATCTTGATTATTTTCCCTGTAGAGTACATCTTTAAGGATTTTGTGTAAAGCTGGTTTGGTGGAGATATATTGTTTCAGTTTTTCCTTATTGTGGAAGACTTTTATTTGACCTTCGGCTATGAAGGAGAGTTTGGCGGGGTACAGAATTCTTGGTTGGTAGTTATTTTTATTTAGAGTTTGGTATACTTCATTCCAGGCTCTCCTTGCTTTCATGGTCTCTGCTGAGAAGTCTGGGGTAATTCTGATTGCTTTTCCTTTATATGTGATTGTTTTCTTTGCCCTAACAGCTTTGAGTATTTTTTCCTTGCACTCTGCTGAAGCTGTTTTGATCACAATGTGTCGGTGGGAAGTTCTATTCTGGTCTGGTCGATTTGGGGTTCTAAATGCTTCTTGTACCTGTATAGGCCTTTCCTTCTGGATGTTTGGGAAGTTCTCAGCTAGTATTCTGTTAAATAGGTTGCCTATCCCATTAACCTCTTTCTCCAAGTTTTCCTCAATACCTATTATCCTTAAATTGGGCTTCCTGATTGTGTCTTGAATCTCCTGTAGCGATCTGTTTTGTTGCTTGGACTGGATTTGTATTGATTTTTGATCTTTCTCCATAGAGTCTAAGGAATCTTCAGCTCCTGAGATTCGATCCTCTGCTTCAGTTAGTCGGGACTGTAGGCTAGCTACTTGATTTCGAATCTCTTTTCCTTCTGACTGGTCTTTCCTGATGATTTCCATGTCATTTCTTAGGTCCTGTATGGACTTCTTTACTTCATTAACTTCATTACTTTGGTTTTGAGTGTTGTCTCTCAAATCTTTAAGTTGGGTAGCTATCTTTTCATTTGACTCTTGAAGCTCACTTATCTTTCTATTTGTGGATGCCATGAAATTCTCCATTAATTTTTGCTTTGCCTCCTCACGCTCTAACATAATTGACTGAAGAGATTCAAACTTTTCATTTATCATGTTTATCAGTAAACTTTGTAGAGCATTTTGGGGGTTTTCTTCTATGTTTTTGATTGACTGCTCTGCTTCCTGCTTGTTTTGAGTGGGGGATAAGACTTCATTATTTGCCATCTTTCTTGTGTTTCTTTTGCCCATTTGAATTGGGAATGCCAGTCTACCAGCACCTGTGAGCACTGTTTAAGACCCAAAGCAGCCCTTACCAAGCACTGTTGTGTAAATCTTACAATTTCACAATTATATACAGATAACTTGTGTACCTGTCTATAAAGTTAGATTTGGTGTTCCTAAAGAATACAATTTCAATATAACATCCGATCCTGGGCCCTGTATTCAGTAGTTACTTATTTACTGTTACAACCCTATATGCAATTCTTGTTTTTATATTAAGTTCTTTTAGGACTGGTTTTCTCTATGAACCCCTTTGATTCACTTGTATTAAGCTGGGATACCCTCTATCCAATAGCCAGGAGTCACTGGAACCTGGAGGTCCAGGCAGTAAGTCAGCCGGGTAAGTTGGAGCTAGTAAAGAGAATAGAGTAAAGTGTATTGGGGGGGGGGGTGATTTTGGTTTAGTTTCAGTGACGTGGAAATGTGGAGAAGAGTAGAATCAGTAGAAAGAACATTGATAAAATGACAGACACTGGAGAGTTAGCAGAAAAGGGTGTAGGTGTTATTTATAGGAAAGTAATTTTTAAAGGAAGAGGACGCATCGAGAGAAATGAAGTAAAAATACTGGAAGACAGATACACAAAACAGAGAAAAATTATTTAAAAAGGAAGCATAAGTAGATAAAAAGGAAAATAACAGAACAAGAACAACCCAAACAAATAAACAAACACAAAAAAACCTTGATAAAACAAACCAGTAAAAATGGAAAACAAACAAAAAACAAACAAACCAAAAAAAAAAATAAAAAATAAAAAAATAACCAGCCAATGATGTTTCAGGTGTGAAAAAATTAAAAAGAAAATTTAAAAGAAAAGTTTATAAAAAAAAAATGTTTGAAAAGAAAAAGAAACCAGTCTCTGATTTCCCTGCAATGGACTGCAGTCTATTTTCCTGATTGGCTGGTTTGACTTGATTTCAGTTGGCAAGGGGTGGTTCTGTTCTGACTTTCTCCCCTGTTGGTGCAATCGTGGGTCTCTGAGATTCGCACAGCTTGCAGGCAGGCCTTGGGCGTCCTCTGTCGATGGGGACGTGAGCAGTCTCAGGAACTGTGGCTCCTCTGTCTGCTGTGGGGCCGCTGCCTTTGATGCCTGGTCTTGACTACGCTGTGACCACAGCAGGGTGGGGCGCCTCTGGGCTGTTTTGCTCTGCTGAGCGTTGCTTGCCTGAGGGAGGCGGCCTCTGTGGCATAGGTAGCTATGGAATACAGCTCCGTTTTGGGCTGGGAATTAGCTTCCTCTGTGATGGGACCGTTTAGCTGTCCCTGGAACTGTTTGTTCCTCCGTCTGTTGTTTCCGTGCCCCTGGTAGCTGCTCGCAGCTTTTGCTTTAAGTTTAGAAGTTCCGGCGGGCAGGGCGGGGCATCTCTGGCTAAGCCCCGGACTCGCCTCCCGCCAGGGCAGGGGGCAGGGGGCGTTCTTCTGGGCTGGGCTGGTTCTCACTGATTCCGCCCCTCCTGCCCTTTTCAAAGATGGCTTTTTTGACCTCGCTTTCCCCAGGCCCGCTTCAGTTCCAGTCTGGTCTGACCCTATGCCAGTGTCAAAGATGGCACTTTGCTCTGGCGGTGGGGACGGGGATGCCTTCCAGAAGCTGGACTGTGGGCACAAGTGATGATAAATTTTGGGGGTACTCACGCTGTCTCTGCGATGTCAGGTCCTCCGTGCTCGGCTGCCGTCTGGAGTATTTAACGCTTTAGCTGTGCGGAGTGCGGGGGGGGGCTGTGCCCGGCACTGTGCCGGATCCGGCGCTGGCGCGGCGCGGCGGCGGGACGCCGCTCGGAGCTCAATTATGTGTTTTCAGACCAGCAAAGTCGATTTTTCCTTCCTGTTCAGAATCCCTGTACTGTTAGAAATTACTTTGGCTGTCTTTCTCGGAGAAAGAGTTTCTATGAGGTGAGAAAGCTATGATATCGGAGGGTGCTCTGCAAGGGCTCAGCCACTCCTCCGCCGTCTTCAGGAAGTACTTAATTTATTAAGCTACTGCTTTTCTTAATCTCAGTGGAGATATTTACTGATAAACAGCTACCTACGCAGCATGTTCATGTCGTTCCTAAATGAGCTTTTATCTCTCTCCCCTCACCACAAATCAGATTCTTCTGAGGAGTTCCAGTACATTTTCCTTTCCCCTGTGTAATTACCTTAACAAGCTCCAGCTGTTTTTATTCTCAGAAGGTTTACTCCCTGATATACAGCTGCCTACCCCCTTCGTAAGTGCAGGTCCTAAATGAGCTTTTTTCTCTGTTCCCTCACCACAATCCACATTCTTTTGGGGAGTTACCAGTACAGTAACCATACCAGGAAGTACTTAATTTATTAAGCTACTGCTTTTCTTAATCTCAGTGGAGATATTTACTGATAAACAGCTACCAACGCAGCATGTTCATGTCGTTCCTAAATGAGCTTTTATCTCTCTCCCCTCACCACAACTCAGATTCTTCTGAGGAGTTCCCGGTACATTATCCTTTCCCCTGTGTAATTACCTTAACAAGCTCCAGCTGTTTTTATTCTCAGATGGTTTACTCCCTGACATACAGCTGCCTACCCCCTTCGTAAGTGCAGGTCCTAAATGAGCTTTTTTCTCTGTTCCCTCACCACAATCCAGATTCTTTTGGGGAGTTACCAGTACAGTAACCATACCAGGAAGTACTTAATTTATTAAGCTACTGCTGTTCTTAATCTCAGTGGAGATATTTACTGATAAACAGCTACCTACGTAGCATGTTCGTGTCGTTCCTAAATGAGCATTTATCTCTCTCCCCTCACCACAATCAGATTCTTCTGAGGAGTTCCCAGTACATTATCCTTTCCCCTGTGTAATTACCGCAACAGGCTCCAGCTGTTTTTATTCTCAGAAGGTTTACTCCCTGATATACAGCTGCCTACCCCCTTCGTAAGTGCAGGTCCTAAATGAGCTTTTTTCTCTGTTCCCTCACCACAATCCAGATTCTTTTGGGGAGTTACCAGTACAGTAACCATACCAGGAAGTACTTAATTTATTAAGCTACTGCTTTTCTTAGTCTCAGTGGAGATATTTACTGATAACCAGCTACCTCCGCAGCATGTTAATGTCGTTCCTAAATGAGCTTTTATCTCTCTCCCCTCACCACAAATCAGATTCTTCTGAGGAGTTCCCAGTACATTATCCATTCCCCTGTGTAATTACCTTAACAAGCTCTAGCTGTTTTTATTCTCAGAAGGTTTACTCCCGGATATACAACTGCCTACCCCATTCGTAAGTGCAGGTCCTAAATGAGCTTTTTTCTCTGTTCCCTCACCACAATCCAGATTCTTTTGGGGAGTTACCAGTACAGTAACCATACCAGGAAGTACTTAATTTATTAAGCTACTGCTTTTCTTAATCTCAGTGGAGATCTTTACTGATAAACAGCTACCTACGCTGCATGTTCATGTCGTTCCTAAATGAGCTTTTATCTCTCTCCCCTCACCACAAATCAGATTCTTCTGAGGAGTTCCCAGTACATTATCCTTTCCCCTGTGTAATTACCTTAACAAGCTCCAGCTGTTTTTATTCTCAGAAGGTTTACTCCCGGATATACAGCTGCCTACCCCCTTCGTAAGTGCAGGTCCTAAATGAGCTTTTTTCTCTGTTCCCTCACCACAATCCAGATTCTTTGGGGAGTTACCAGTACAGTAACCATACCAGGAAGTACTTAAATTATTAGGCTACTGCTTTTCTTAATCTCAGTGGAGATATTTACTGATAAACAGCTACCTACGCAGCATGTTCATGTCGTTCCTAAATGAGCTTTTATCTCTCTCCCCTCACCACAAATCAGATTCTTCTGAGGAGTTCCCAGTACATTATCCTTTCCCCTGTCTAATTACCTTAACAAGCTCCAGCTCTTTTATTCTCAGAAGGTTTACTCCCTGATATACAGCTGCCTACCCCCTTCGTAAGTGCAGGTCCTAAATGAGCATTTTTCTTTGTTCCCTCACCACAATCCAGATTCTTTTGGGGAGTTACCAGTACAGTAACCATACCAGGAAGTACTTAATTTATTAAGCTACTGCTTTTCTTAATCTCAGTGGAGATATTGACTGATAAACAGCTACCTACGCAGCATGTTCATGTCGTTCCTAAATGAGCTTTTATCTCTCTCCCCTCACCACAAATCAGATTCTTCTGAGGAGTTCCCAGTACATTATCCTTTCCCCTGTGTAATTACCTTAGCAAGCTCCAGCTGTTTTTATTCTCAGAAGGTTTACTGCCTGATATACAGCTGCATACCCCCTTCGTAAGTGCAGGTCTTAAATGAGCTTTTTTCTCTTTCCCTCACCACAATCCAGATTCTTTTGGGGAGTTACCAGTACAGTAACCATACCAGGAAGTACTTAATTTATTAAGCTACTGCTTTTCTTAATCTCAGTGGAGATATTTACTGATAAACAGCTACCTACGCAGCATGGTCATGTCGTCCCGAAATGAGCTTTTATCTCTCTCCCCTCACCACAAATCAGATTCTTCTGAGGAGTTCCCAGTACATTATCCTTTCCCCTGTGTAATTACCTTAACAAGCTCCAGCTGTTTTTATTCAGGGAAGGTTTACTCCCTGATATACAGCTGCCTAGCCCCTTCGTAAGTGCAGGTCATAAATGAGCTTTTTTCTCTATTCCCTCACCACAATCCAGATTCTTTTGGCGAGTTACCAGTACAGTAACCATACCAGGAAGTACTTAATTTATTAAGCTACTGCTTTTCTTAATCTCAGTGGAGATATTTACTGATAAACAGCTACCTACGCAGCATGTTCATGTCGTTCCTAAATGAGCTTTTATCTCCCTCCCCTCACCACAAATGAGATTCTTCTGAGGAGTTCCCAGTACATTATCCTTTCCCCTGTGTAATTACCTTAACAAGCTCCAGCTGTTTTTATTCTCAGGAGGTTTACTCGTAAGTGCAGGTCCTAAATGAGCTTTTTTCTCTGTTTCCTCACCACAATCCAGATTCTTTTGGGGAGTTACCAGTACAGTAACCATACCAGGAAGTACTTAATTTATTAAGCTACTGCTTTTCTTAATCTCAGTGGAGATATTTACTGATAAACAGCTACCTACGCAGCATGTTCATGTCGTTCCTAAATGAGCTTTTATCTCTCTCCCCTCACCACAAATCAGATTCTTCTGAGGAGTTCCCAGTACATTATCCTTTCCCCTGTGTAATTACCTTAACAAGCTCCAGCTCTTTTTATTCAGGGAAGGTTTACTCCCTGATATACAGCTGCCTACCCCCTTCGTAAGTGCAGGTCCTAAATGAGCTTTATTCTCTGTTCCCTCACCACAATCCAGATTCTTTTGGGGAGTTACCAGTACAGTAACCATACCAGGAAGTACTTAATTTATTAAGCTACTGCTTTTTTTAATCTCAGTGGAGATATTTACTGATAAACAGCTACCTACGCAGCATGTTCATGTCGTTCCTAAATGAGCTTTTATCTCTCTCCCCTCACCACAAATCAGATTCTTCTGAGGAGTTCCCAGTACATTAGCCTTTCCCCTGTGTAATTACCTTAACAAGCTCCAGCTGTTTTTATTCAGGGAAGGTTTACTCCCTGATATACAGCTGCCTACCCTCTTCGTAAGTGCAGGTCCTAAATGAGCTTTTTTCTCTGTTCCCTCACCACAATCCAGATTCTTTTGGGGAGTTACCAGTACAGTAACCATACCAGGAAGTACTTAATTTATTAAGCTACTGCTTTTCTTAATCTCAGTGGAGATATTTACTGATAAACAGCTATCTACGCAGCATGTTCATGTCGTTCCTAAATGAGCTTTTATCTCTCTCCCCTCACCACAAATCAGATTCTTCTGAGGAGTTCCCAGTACATTATCCTTTCCCCTGTGTAATTACCTTAACAAGCACCAGCTGTTTTTATTCTCAGAAGGTTTACTCCCTGATATACAGCTGCCTACCCCCTTCGTAAGTGCAGGTCCTAAATGAGCTTTTTTCTCTGTTCCCTCACCACAATCCAGATTCTTTTGGGGAGTTACCAGTACAGTAACCATAGTAGGAAGTACTTAATTTATTAAGCTACTGCTTTTCTTAATCTCAGTGGAGATATTTACTGATAAACAGCTACCTACGCAGCATGTTCATGTCGTTCCTAAATGAGCTTTTATCTCTCTCCCCCTCACCACAAATGAGATTCTTCTGAGGAGTTCCCAGTACATTATCCTTTCCCCTGTGTAATTACCTTAACAAGCTCCAGCTGTTTTTATTCTCAGGAGGTTTACTCGTAAGTGCAGGTCCTAAATGAGCTTTTTTCTCTGTTTCCTCACCACAATCCAGATTCTTTTGGGGAGTTACCAGTACAGTAACCATACCAGGAAGTACTTAATTTATTAAGCTACTGCTTTTCTTAATCTCAGTGGAGATATTTACTGATAAACAGCTACCTACGCAGCATGTTCATGTCGTTCCTAAATGAGCTTTTATCTCTCTCCCCTCACCACAAATCAGATTCTTCTGAGGAGTTCCCAGTACATTATCCTTTCCCCTGTGTAATTACCTTAACAAGCTCCAGCTGTTTTTATTCTCAGAAGGTTTACTCCCTTATATACAGCTGCCTAGCCCCTTCGTAGGTGCAGGTCCTAAATGAGCTTTTTTCTCTGTTCCCTCACCACAATCCAGATTCTTTTGGGGAGTTACCAGTACAGTAACCATACCAGGAAGTACTTAATTTATTAAACTACTACTTTTTTTTAATCTCAGTGGAGATATTTACTGATAAACAGCTACCTACGCAGCATGTTCATGTCGTTCCTAAATGAGCTTTTATCTCTCTCCCCTCACCACAAATCAGATTCTTCTGAGGAGTTCCCGGTACATTATCCTTTTCCCTGTGTAATTACCTTAACAAGCTCCAGCTGTTTTTATTCAGGGAAGGTTTACTCCGTGATATACAGCTGCCTACCCCCTTCGTAAGTGCAGGTCCCAAAATGAGCTTTATTCTCTGTTCCCTCACCACAATCCAGATTCTTTTGGGGAGTTACCAGTACAGTAACCATACCAGGAAGTACTTAATTTATTATGCTACTGCTTTTTTTAATCTCAGTGGAGATATTTACTGATAAACAGCTACCTACGCAGCATGTTCATGTCGTTCCTAAATGAGCTTTTATCTCTCTCCCCTCACCACAAATCAGATTCTTCTGAGGAGTTCCCAGTACATTATCCTTTCCCCTGTGTAATTACGTTAACAAGCTCCAGCTGTTTTTATTCTCAGAAGGTTTACTCCCTGATATACAGCTGCCTACCCCCTTCGTAAGTGCAGGTCCTAAATGAGCTTTTTTCTCTGTTCCCTCACCCCAATCCAGATTCTTTTGGGAGTTCCCAGTACAGTAACCATACCAGGAAGTACTTAATTTATTAAGCTACTGCTTTTCTTAATCTCAGTGGAGATAATTACTGATAAACAGCTACCTACGCAGCATGTTCATGTCGTTCCTAAATGAGCTTTGATCTCTCTCCCCTCACCTCAAATGAGATTCTTCTGAGGAGTTCCCAGTACATTATCCTTTCCCCAGTGTAATTACCTTAACAAGTTCCAGCTGTTTTTATTCTCAGGAGGTTTACTCGTAAGTGCAGGTCCTAAATGAGCTTTTTTCTCTGTTTCCTCACCACAATCCAGATTCTTTCGGGGAGTTACTAGTACAGTAACCATACCAGGAAGTACTTAATTTATTAAGCTACTGCTTTTCTTAATCTCAGTGGAGATATTTACTGATAAACAGCTACCTACGCAGCATGTTCATGTCGTTCCTAAATGAGCTTTTATCTCTCTCCCCTAACCACAAATCAGATTCTTCTGAGGAGTTCCCAGTACATTATCCTTTCCCCTGTGTAATTACCTTAACAAGCTCCAGCTGTTTTTATTCTCAGAAGGTTTACTCCCTGATATACAGCTGCCTAACCCTTCGTAAGTGCAGGTCCGAAATGAGCTTTTTTCTCTGTTCCCTCACCACAATCCAGATTCTTTTGGGGAGTTACCAGTACAGTAAACATACCAGGAAGTACTTAATTTATTACGCTACTGCTTTTCTTAATCTCAGTGGAGATATTTACTGATAAACAGCTACCAACGCAGCATGTTCATGTCGTTCCTAAATGAGCTTTTATCTCTCTCCCCTCACCACAAATCAGATTCTTCTGAGGAGTTCCCGGTACATTATCCTTTCCCCTGTGTAATTACCTTAACAAGCTCCAGCTGTTTTTATTCAGGGAAGTTTTACTCCCTGATATACAGCTGCCTACCCCCTTCGTAAGTGCAGGTCCTAAATGAGCTTTATTCTCTGTTCCCTCACCACAATCCAGATTCTTTTGGGGAGTTACCAGTACAGTAACCATAGCAGGAAGTACTTAATTTATTAAGCTACTGCTTTTTTTAATCTCAGTGGAGATATTTACTGATAAACAGCTACCTACGCAGCATGTTCATGTCGTTCCTAAATGAGCTTTTATCTCTCTCCCCCTCACCACAAATCAGATTCTTCTGAGGAGTTCCCAGTACATTATCCTTTCCCCTGTGTAATTACCTTATCAAGCTCCAGCTGTTTTTATTCAGTAAAGGTTTACTCCCTGATTTACAGCTGCCTACCCCCTTCGTAAGTGCAGGTCCTAAATGAGATTTTTTCTCTGTTCCCTCACCACAATCCAGATTCTTTTGGGGAGTTACCAGTACAGTAACCATACCAGGAAGTACTTAATTTATTAAGCTACTGCTTTTCTTAATCTCAGTGGAGATATTTACTGATAAACAGCTACCTACGCAGCATGTTCATGTCGTTCCTAAATGAGCTTTTATCTCTCTCCCCTCACCACAAATCAGATTCTTCTGAGGAGTTTCCAGTACATTATCCTTTCCCCTGTGTAATTACCTTAACAAGCTCCAGCTGTTTTTAATCTCAGAAGGTTTACCCCCTGATATACAGCTGCCTACCCCCTTCGTAAGTGCAGGTCCTAAATGAGCTTTTTTCTCTGTTCCCTCACCACAATCCAGATCCTTTGGCGAGTTACCAGTACAGTAACCATACCAGGAAGTACTTAATTTATTAAGCTAATGCTGTTCTTAATCTCAGTGGAGATATTTACTGATAAACAGCTACCTACGTAGCATGTTCGTGTCGTTCCTAAATGAGCATTTATCTCTCTCCCCTCACCACAAATCAGATTCTTCTGAGGAGTTCCCAGTACATTATCCTTTCCCCTGTGTAATTACCGCAACAAGCTCCAGCTGTTTTTATTCTCAGAAGGTTTACTCCCTGATATACAGCTGCCTAGCCCCTTCGTAAGTGCAGGTCCTAAATGAGCTTTTTTCTCTGTTCCCTCACCACAATCCAGATTCTTTTGAGGAGTTACCAGTACAGTAACCATACCAGGAAGTACTTAATTTATTAAGCTACTGCTTTTCTTAGTCTCAGTGGAGATATTTACTGATAACCAGCTACCTCCGCAGCATGTTAATGTCGTTCCTAAATGAGCTTTTATCTCTCTCCCCTCACCACAAATCAGATTCTTCTGAGGAGTTCCCAGTACATTATCCATTCCCCTGTGTAATTACCTTAACAAGCTCTAGCTGTTTTTATTCTCAGAAGGTTTACTCCCGGATATACAACTGCCTACCCCATTCGTAAGTGCAGGTCCTAAATGAGCTTTTTTCTCTGTTCCCTCACCACAATCCAGATTCTTTTGGGGAGTTACCAGTACAGTAACCATACCAGGAAGTACTTAATTTATTAAGCTACTGCTTTTCTTAATCTCAGTGGAGATCTTTACTGATAAACAGCTACCTACGCTGCATGTTCATGTCGTTCCTAAATGAGCTTTTATCTCTCTCCCCTCACCACAAATCAGATTCTTCTGAGGAGTTCCCAGTACATTATCCTTTCCCCTGTGTAATTATCTTAACAAGCTCCAGCTGTTTTTATTCTCAGAAGGTTTACTCACGGATATACAGCTGCCTACCCCCTTCGTAAGTGCAGGTCCTAAATGAGCTTTTTTCTCTGTTCCCTCACCACAATCCAGATTCTTTGGGGAGTTACCAGTACAGTAACCATACCAGGAAGTACTTAAATTATTAAGCTACTGCTTTTCTTAATCTCAGTGGAGATATTTACTGATAAACAGCTACCTACGCAGCATGTTCATGTCGTTCCTAAATGAGCTTTTATATCTCTCCCCTCACCACAAATCAGATTCTTCTGAGGAGTTCCCAGTACATTATCCTTTCCCCTGTCTAATTACCTTAACAAGCTCCAGCTCTTTTTATTCTCAGAAGGTTTACTCCCTGATATACAGCTGCCTACCCCCTTCGTAAGTGCAGGTCCTAAATGAGCATTTTTCTTTGTTCCCTCACCACAATCCAGATTCTTTTGGGGAGTTACCAGTACAGTAACCATACCAGGAAGTACTTAATTTATTAAGCTACTGCTTTTCTTAATCTCAGTGGAGATATTGACTGATAAACAGCTACCTACGCAGCATGTTCATGTCGTTCCTAAATGAGCTTTTATCTCTCTCCCCTCACCACAAATCAGATTCTTCTGAGGAGTTCCCAGTACATTATCCTTTCCCCCTGTGTAATTACCTTAGCAAGCTCCAGCTGTTTTTATTCTCAGAAGGTTTACTGCCTGATATACAGCTGCCTACCCCCTTCGTAAGTGTAGGTCTTAAATGAGCTTTTTTCTCTTTCCCTCAACACAATCCAGATTCTTTTGGGGAGTTACCAGTACACTAACCATACCAGGAAGTACTTAATTTATTAAGCTACTGCTTTTCTTAATCTCAGTTGAGATATTTACTGATAAACAGCTACCTACACAGCATGGTCATGTCGTCCCGAAATGAGCTTTTATCTCTCTCCCCTCACCACAAATCAGATTCTTCTGAGGAGTTCCCAGTACATTATCCTTTCCCCTGTGTAATTACCTTAACAAGCTCCAGCTGCTTTTATTCTCAGAAGGATTACTCCCTGATATACAGCTGCCTACCCCCTTCGTAAGTGCAGGTCCTAAATGAGCTTTTTTCTCTGTTCCCTCACCACAATCCAGATTCTTTTGGGGAGTTACCAGTACAGTGACTATACCAGGAAGTACTTAATTTATTAAGCTACTGCTTTTCTTAATCTCAGTGAAGATATTTACTGATAAACAGCTACCTACGCAGCATGTTCATGTCGTTCCTAAATGAGCTTTTATCTCTCTCCCCTCACCACAAATCAGATTCTTCTGAGGAGTTCCCAGTACATTATCCTTTCCCCTGTGTAATTACCTTAACAAGCTCCAGCTGTTTTTATTCAGGGAAGGTTTACTCCCTGATATACAGCTGCCTAGCCCCTTCGTAAGTGCAGGTCATAAATGAGCTTTTTTCTCTATTCCCTCACCACAATCCAGATTCTTTTGGCGAGTTACCAGTACAGTAACCATACCAGGAATTACTTAATTTATTAAGCTACTGCTTTTCTTAATCTCAGTGGAGATATTTACTGATAAACAGCTACCTACGCAGCATGTTCATGTCGTTCCTAAATGAGCTTTTATCTCTCTCCCCTCACCACAAATGAGATTCTTCTGAGGAGTTCCCAGTACATTATCCTTTCCCCTGTGTAATTACCTTAACAAGCTCCAGCTGTTTTTATTCTCAGGAGGTTTACTCGTAAGTGCAGGTCCTAAATGAGCTTTTTTCTCTGTTTCCTCACCACAATCCAGATTCTTTTGGGGAGTTACCAGTACAGTAACCATAGCAGGAAGTACTTAATTTATTAAGCTACTGCTTTTTTTAATCTCAGTGGAGATATTTACTGATAAACAGCTACCTACGCAGCATGTTCATGTCGTTCCTAAATGAGCTTTTATCTCTCTCCCCTCACCACAAATCAGATTCTTCTGAGGAGTTCCCAGTACATTAGCCTTTCCCCTGTGTAATTACCTTAACAAGCTCCAGCTGTTTTTATTTAGGGAAGGTTTACTCCCTGATATACAGCTGCCTACCCTCTTCGTAAGTGCAGGTCCTAAATGAGCTTTTTTCTCTGTTCCCTCACCACAATCCAGATTCTTTTGGGAGTTACCAGTACAGTAACCATACCAGGAAGTACTTAATTTATTAAGCTACTGCTTTTCTTAATCTCAGTGGAGATATTTACTGATAAACAGCTATCTACGCAGCATGTTCATGTCGTTCCTAAATGAGCTTTTATCTCTCTCCCCTCACCACAAATCAGATTCTTCTGAGGAGTTCCCAGTACATTATCCTTTCCCCTGTGTAATTACCTTAACAAGCACCAGCTGTTTTTATTCTCAGAAGGTTTACTCCCTGATATACAGCTGCCTACCCCCTTCGTAAGTGCAGGTCCTAAATGAGATTTTTTCTCTGTTCCTCACCACATTCCAGATTCTTTTGGGGAGTTACCAGTACAGTAACCATACCAGGAAGTACTTAATTTATTAAGCTACTGCTTTTCTTAATCTCAGTGGAGATATTTACTGATAAACAGCTACCTACGCAGCATGTTCATGTCGTTCCTAAATGAGCTTTTATCTCTCTCCCCTCACCACAAATCAGATTCTTCTGAGGAGTTCCCAGTACATTATCCTTTCCCCTGTGTAATTACCTTAACAAGCTCCAGCTGTTTTTATTCCGGGAAGGTTTACTCCCTGATATACAGCTGCCTACCCCCCTTCGTAAGTGCAGGTCCTAAATGAGCTTTTTTCTCTGTTCCCTCACCACAATCCAGATTCTTTTGGGGAGTTTCCAGTACAGTAACCATAGCAGGAAGTACTTAATTTATTAAGCTACTGCTTTTCTTAATCTCAGTGGAGATATTTACTGATAAACAGCTACCTAAGCAGCATGTTCATGTCGTTCATAAATGAGCTTTTATCTCTCTTCCCTCACCACAAATCAGATTCTTCTGAGGAGTTCCCAGTACATTATCCTTTCCCCTGTGTAATTACCTTCACAAGCGCCAGCTGTTTTTATTCTCAGAAGGATTACTCCCTGATATACAGCTGCTTACCCCCTTCGTAAGTGCTGGTCCTAAATGAGCTTTTTTCTCTGTTCCCTCATGACAATCCAGATTCTTTTGGGGAGTTACCAGTACAGTAACCATACCAGGAAGTACTTAATTTCTTAAGCTACTGCTTTTCTTAATCTCAGTGGAGATATTTACTGATAAACAGCTACCTACGCAGCATGTTCATGTCGTTCCTAAATGAGCTTTTATCTCTCTCCCCTCACCACAAATCAGATTCTTCTGAGGAGTTCCCAGTACATTATCCTTTCCCCTGTGTAATTACCTTAACAAGCTCCAGCTGTTTTTATTCAGGAAAGGTTTACTCCCTGTTATACAGCTGCCTACCCCCTTCGTAAGTGCAGGTCCTAAATGAGCTTTTTTCTCTGTTCCCTCACCACAATCCAGATTCTTTTGGGGAGTTACCAGTACAGTAACCATAGCAGGAAGTACTTAATTTATTTAGCTACTGCTTTTCTTAATCTCAGTGGAGATATTTACTGATAAACAGCTACCTACGCAGCATGTTCATGTCTTTCATAAATGAGCTTTTATCTCTCTCCCCTCACCACAAATGAGATTCTTCTGAGGAGTTCCCAGTACATTATCCTTTCCCCTGTGTAATTACCTTAAGAAGCTCCAGCTGTTTTTATTCAGGGAAGGTTTACTCCCTGATATACAGCTGCCTACCCTCTTCGTAAGTGCAGGTCCTAAATGAGCTTTTTTCTCTGTTCCCTCACCACAATCCAGATTGTTTTGGGGAGTTACCAGTACAGTAACCATACCAGGAAGTACTTAATTTATTAAGCTACTGCTTTTCTTAATCTCAGTGGAGATATTGACTGATAAACAGCTATCTACGCAGCATGTTCATGTCGTTCCTATATGACCTTTTATCTCTCTCCCCTCACCAGAAATCAGATTCTTCTGAGGAGTTCCCAGTACATTATCCTTTCCCCTGTGTAATTACCTTAACAAGCTCCAGCTGTTTTTATTCAGGGAAGGTTTACTCCCTGATATACAGCTGCCTACCCCCTTCGTAAGTGCAGGTCCTAAATGAGCTTTTTTCTCTATTCCCTCACCACATTCCAGATTCTTTTGTGGAGTTACCAGTACAGTAACCATACCAGGAAGTACTTAATTTATTAAAATACTGCTTTTCTTAATCTCAGTGGAGATATTTACTGATAAACAGCTACCCACGCAGCATGTTCATGTCGTTCCTAAATGAGGTTTTTTCTCTCTCCCCTCACCACAAATCAGATTCTTCTGAGGAGTTCCCAGTACATTATCCTTTCCCCTGTGTAATTACCTTAACAAGCTCCAGCTGTTTTTATTCAGGGAAGGTTTACTCCCTGATATACAGCTGCCTACCCCCTTCGTAAGTGCAGGTCCTAAATGAGCTTTTTTCTCTGTTCCCTCACCACAATCCAGATTCTTCTGGGGAGTTACCAGTACAGTAACCATAGCAGGAAGTACTTAATTTATTAAGCTACTGCTTTTCTTAATCTCAGTGGAGATATTTACTGATAAACAGCTACCTACCCAGCATGTTCATGTCGTTCATAAATGAGCTTTTATCTCTCTCCCCTCACCCACAAATCAGATTCTTCTGAGGAGTTCCCAGTACATTATCCTTTCCCCTGTGTAATTACCTTAACAAGCTCCAGCTATTTTTATTCTCAGAAGGTTTACTCCCTGATATACAGCTGCCTACCCCCTTCGTAAGTGCAGGTCCTAAATGAGCTTTTTTCTCTGTTCCCTCACCACAATCTAGATTCTTTTGGGGAGTTACCAGTACAGTAACCATACCAGGAAGTACTTAATTTCTTAAGCTACTGCTTTTCTTAATCTCAGTGGAGATATTTACTGATAAACAGCTACGTAAGCAGCATGTTCATGTCGTTCCTAAATGTGCTCTTATCTCTCTCCCCTCACCACAAATCAGATTCTTCTGAGGAGTTCCCAGTACATTATCCTTTCCCCTGTGTAATTACCTTAACAAGCTCCAGCTGTTTTTATTCAGGAAAGGTTTACTCCCTGATATACAGCTGCCTAACCCCTGCGTAAGTGCAGGTCCTAAATGATCTTTTTTCTTTGTTCCCTCAACACAATCCAGATTCTTTTGGGGAGTTACCAGTACAGTAACCATACCAGGAAGTACTTAATTTATTAAGCTACTGCTTTTCTTAATCTCATTGGAGATATTTACTGATAAACAGCTACCTACGCAGCATGTTCATGTCGTTCCTAAATGAGCTTGTAACTCTCTCCCCACACCACAAATCAGATTCTTCTGAGGAGTTCCCAGTACAATATCCTTTCCCCTGTGTAATTACTTTAACAAGCTCCAGCTGTCTTTATTCTCAGAAGGTTTACTCCCTGATATACAGCTGCCTACACCCTTCGTAAGTGCAGGTCTTAAATGAGCT